>NW_028327175.1:171996390-172150319 GCF_987537825.1 Furipterus horrens | reverse complement strand
AAAAGAGATATGAATAAAGAAACACAGGTTTAGGTTGATACACAGCTGAGAGATAAGAAATGTAGGCTATCACTGGAGACTGTAAAACAGGAAAAATATTATCCCATAGACCCTGAGAAGGAACACTATCCAGCCAACCCATTGTAGCCTTCTGACCTCCAGAATTGTAAGATAATACAGGATGGGGCAAAAGTAGGTTTATAGTTGTGCATATGCAAAACACAGCATTTATTCTTTTTTTTTTTACTTTTTAAATTAAAAAAAATTTAAGTGAATTTATTGGGGTGATATTGGTTAACAAAATTATGTAAGTTTCAAGTGTCATCTGTATATTTTATTGTGTGTTCAACACACAAAGTCAAGTTTCTTTTGTCACCATTTAACTCCTATTTACCCTCCTACTTCTTTCCAACCCCCTATCCCTCTGGTAATCACCATACTGTTGTCTGTGCAGAGTTTATTCTCATATTATTGTATTTCTTTTTCATGTGAACATTTGCCCCACACTCTATGTATTATTTTAGGCCATTAAGTTTCTGGTAAATAGTTACAGTAACAATAGTTCAGTAAAACAGTTGGTTCTTGCTTTTATTCAGTTTTATAATTTCTGTTTTATAGTTACAGAAGTGAGTTTATTTACATTTGTGTAATTATTGCAATATTTTCTTTTAATTCTCCCAACCTGCTATGTGATTTCTACTTCTGCTCTTTGTTCACCTGTTCTTTCTTTTCTGCATTATTTGGGTGGATCAAGTACTTTTTATTATTCCTTTCAGTACTGTTCTATTAACTTATAAATGATGTAAGAAATTTACATAATATCTTTCCAGTGATCACCCTCCTGTCCTTTCTGCACTTGTCATATATTTTATTGCTTCCTTCACTATAAACCAAACAAGATATTATCATTGTTGTTACCTGTATCCATCAATGATCTTTTAAAGACCTTGAATTAGAATATTTTTAAAGGACCTTTATATTTACTTACTCTTTACTCATTTGTTTCTTCCTGCATAAAAGGGTTTTTATCTAGACTAAGATAAACAATCTAAAGGAACACCTTTAGTGTTTCTTATAGCACAGGCATTCTGGAAACTTTTTTTCCTATCTGAAAATAGATTTATTTGCCTTCATATTGGATCAGTGTTTCACTAAATATTAAATTATAGGTGAACTATTTTTTCCTTTCTCTACTTGTCTGGTATTTCATTTTTTTTCTGATATTTTTGGTTTCTAATATTAGCTCTATATCTTATTATTGTTTTCTGTATAAAATCTACTTTTTATGTGGCTGAGGTCAACACTTTTCTCTTTATCTCTGATGGTTTGTATATGTATAGTTTTCTTTTAATTTATTCTGAGTTTACTCAGCTTCTTGGACCCATAGCCATTTTATATTTCTTGTGGATGAATTTACCCATTATATCTTCAAATATTTCTATTGTTCTTTTTTTTTCTTCTCCTCAGATCATATAAAGACCTGTAAAATAAGAAGCATGTCAAACATATGCTTCCTTGATTATTTTTATCTGTAAGAGCTAAAATGAAAAGAAGTGCTGGGTTGAACCTGATGATGAACTAAACTCGGATTTTGGTTAATCTGCTACTAGATTCAAAGTCACCCATAAAGGGAAAAATTAGGCAAGGACAACAAAAACTACCTCTAAGAGCTCTGGTCACCACAAAGGTGGTCCATGCAGGAGAAGGGCAAAACCAAGAAATTATTAAAACTAAGGGTAGAGCGTGAAGGATTTATTTTATTTTGTACATTGGTACCATCATCTTCCTGAGTAACTTTTTCATTTACTAAAAGAAGAAAGTGGGAAGGAGAGTAACTAATTTAAGAGCAATGTCTTAGTTTTGGGATGCTATGGAGTGGCAGAGCATGATTGATGTAGGACTCACAGCTCACTATGGAGCAATCACAGATGGTTGTACAGGATCCAAACACTCAGAGGTTATTCCTGAGAAAGAATACAGGTAGCCCAGTGGACTGGTTAAAATCCATGATAATGTCTGTTTACAGCTTCCCCTATCAATCCACAGGCTCCTTTCACTTAATAAAATTGTTTTGTCTTTTTTGTTCAGAGTGGAGAATTTGTTATACATTGATTGATTTGTTTTCAACTCCACTGGTTCTCTCTTTTGTCATACAGTGAAATTTTAATTTTATATATTGTACTTTTTCATTCTAGTGAGTTGCTTTATTACAGTTTTCATTTCTCTGCTAACATTCCTTTCACTCTTTATGATCATGTGTTCCTATAAGTTCTGAAACAGATTCATAATGGTAGATTTACAATTTTGGGTCCTGCTGAATTCATTTCTAAAACTTCTAGGCTAGGGACTGATTTTTATTATCTGATTTTTTGTTTTGATTATGAATCACTTTTTATGCATTTGTCACTTATTTCTATGTCTATCTATGTATAGTCTAATGATGCATTATTTCATTTAAATATTGAAAAACTTTGTAGAAATTCTGAATTATATTCTTTCCTTTAAAGAGCATTATGTTATATTCTGGCAAGCATTGTATTCCTGGTTGCTTCTTTTGGCCCTCAAAGGCTACTTTTGGAGTTCTTTTAAACTTTTGTCCTTAGTTTTAGAGAATGGCCCTTACTCTATGACATGTTTATTTTAAAAGATGTGATGTATCTGGGATTTCAGTTGAATGGCCAAGGTCACTGAAGTCTCTCTGTTCTGATTGGGATAGAAGTTCAAAGACTTCAACAATTGTGACTTCTGTATTTTCCACTGAGCTCTCAGCCTCATAGAAGCTCCTTTCTCTGGGCTTAATAGAGTATTGTTCTGCTCATGCATAGCCACACAGCTCCCATCTTTCCTACATCCTGTCTCACACATTCTTCCTGCTTTATCATCCCAGAAATCTAATCTTTTCTTCTGTTTAGCAAAAGTATCCTTCTAGTTTGGCTTTTCCACCTTGCACCACAGGAGGGGAAATGCCCCCAATAGAGAATCAGGACAAATAGGAGCTTATATTTGGAATTTCTTTTCTTTCTTTCTTTCTTTCTTTCTTTCTTTCTTTCTTTCTTTCTTTTTCTTCTTGTATTTTAGATATATGCTTCCTGCTTTTTATTCTTTTTGCTTCAAAAAGCTTTATTGTTTCCATTTAGTCCACAGCATGGGAGAGGCTCCAGGGTGGTCAAAATGCTGTCTGGCAGTTGTAGGGAGAGGCTCAGGCTGAAGCCAGGCTCCAAGAGGATGCAGAGGAGCCCCTTAAAGGCCTCTGGGTTCCAAAGGCCACTTCCAAGTCAGCCTTGAAGGTAAGGCTTTAGAAGAGATACTTGCCCAACCTAGCCTGGGGGCCAGCTAGCCTGCTTAGATCGGTCAGGTGGTTGCCCATCCTCTTGAAGAGTTTCACCCACTCATCCAAGAAGTGGTTCTCCAGGAAGTCACAGAGATGAGGGTTTGTGTGGGCAGAGCCCAGGACGTGAAAATCCAAAAAAAAAAAAAAAAAAAAAAAACTGGTTCAGGTTCTTCTCCATGGCCAGACCCCCATGGCATCCTGAGTTTTACCGCACTCATCTTGGGACAGCTTCAGCATGAACCATAAGGGGGCATAGCCACTACACAGGTTTTGCATCTTCAAGAGTTGCTGGGCACCCTTGAGCCTCTCCTTGGCTAACTCTCAAAAGAAGTGTCCCATGCCATCCATAGCCACATCATTATGATTGAAATAGAAGCCCAGAGACAGGTAGTTGTAGGAGGGCTGCAGATGCAGATTGACCAGGCTGTTGATAGCAGCCTCCACCTCTGATGAATTTGGGAGCTCATAGTTGCTTTGCAATCAGGAGTTAACCTAAAAAAATGGTATTGGCTGGTCTCAGAGGCCAAAGATAGGTGAGATGGTTCTGAAGATTGACTAGAGAAGAGGTTGGAGAATAGTCCAGGATGTCCCTGGGTCTGTTTTGTCCAAATACAGCTGAAGCAAGGAACATAGTCAGGAGACTGCAGAGGGCACTGTCTCCTACTTTTCCAATGCATGAAAATAGTTTATGTTTTATATAATTTTATAGTGTTTATAGCAGAAGAGCATTCCAGTGCCAATTACCATGTCATAGATAGAGGTTGAAATCTTCCCCAAGCAAACATATTTGACTTCAATGTACATGGTTTTTCATTATGCATTTCATGCACTTTTATTATCTCAGCCTTTTAAGTACTGCAGGCTCTGAAGTCTCTAGAGAGAAACTGTTTTCCTTGTCCTTTGAAGCTTCTTTAGACCACCTGCACTTGGTGCCTTGTGACCCTTCTTCTATCTCAAAATGAGTAGCATAACATCTTCAAATCCACATCACATCATTCTGATATTCTATTTTTGTTTTCATATCTCTGACTCTTTCAGATCTCTTGCTTTTTACACATTTTAAAATCTTTTTAATTGAAGTAGAATTGACATATAACATTGTCATATAATATTGTGTTAGTTTCAACATTTGTAATATTGCTAATTGATCACCACAATAAATCCAGTTAACATCTGTCATCATACATAGTTACTTTTTTTTTCCTTTGATGAGAACTGTTAAGATCTACTCTTAGGAACTTTCAAATATGTGATGCAGTAGTATTACCTACAGTCACCATGCTATACTGTAAGTCACATCCCAATGACTTATTTATCTTATAACTGGAAGTTTGTACCTTTTGAACCCCTTCACCTATTTCAGCCATCCCACCTATCCTTCCTTACCTCTGGCAACAATCAATCTGTTCTTTGTATAATGAGCTTGGGTTTTTTTTTTTAATGTTTTGTTTTTAGAATCCACATATAATATAAATAAAATTATACAGTATTTGTCTTTCTCTGTCTGACTTATTACACTTAACATAGTGCCATCAAGGTCTATCCATGTTGTCTCAAATGGAAAGATTTCTTTTTTTAAATTTTTAATGGCTGATTAATATTATAACATTTTCTTTATTCATCGATGAACACTTAGGTTGTTTATCTTGGCTATTATTGATAATGCTTCAATGAACAAGGTGTGCTTATATCTTTCTAAGTTAGTGTTTTATTTTCTTTGGATAAAAACTCAGAAGTAGAATTGCTGAATATATGGTCTCTCTCTTATAATCATCCTTATAATTACATCAGGCTCAACTGAATAATCAGAATAATATCCCCATCTCAAGATTCTTAATTTAATTATGTCCACAAAGTCCCTTTTGCCATGTAAAATAACATATTCATATTTTCCAGGGGTTAGGACATGGTATCTTGGGGGTTGATTATTCAACTTAAAATAAAATTTAAAAAACCTTTGAATTTCTACTTTGATGGCCCACCATTATGATAGGTAGAGATGATCACCCTAACCTAATGAAGTAAACAGTCACATTCATATACATTTGGGCTCTTTTGGTGGTTATGAAGAAAGTAGACAAGGAAATTTGTCTTCACTTTTTTGAATCTGTGAACAAACATTTCTTTCCTGTTTCTTCCTGATTCCCTTTCAGACAGTCCTAATATTCATTCAACATCCCTGCTTCCCAGGTTTCTGGAAGCCTGTCTATCGCCTTCCTTATGACCACTCCTATAGCTACCTAGGTGACCATCAAGCTTATATGCTTCAACCTTACCAGAATTTGGAATATATGCATGGGTGCTAATAATGCAAAGATACATGAAAACAATGAATACATCTAATTGCACCTATACCAAAATTTATATAGACACAGAAATGGAACAGAAACTAATCAAAAAGAAGATTATGGTATGTAGCAGATATTTTGTGCTTTTATTTCACTTAAATTTTAATTAAAGAATTTAATTAAAGAAAATATAACCCTTGTAAACATATATGCACCCAAACTAGGAGCACAAAATATGTTAGTAAAATTTTGAAAGACTCAGGATATAGACAGCAACACACTCATAGTAGGAAACTTTAACACCCCATTGTCAACAATGGACAGATCTTTGAAGCAAAAAAACAACAAAGATATTGAGGCATTGAACAACACTCTAGATCAAATGGACTTAGTCGATATATATAGACTTTTCACCCCAAAGTAGAAAAATATACATTCTTTTCAAGTGCACATGGAACATGTTCAAACATAGATCACATGGTAGGACACAAAACAAGCCTCAAAAAAGTCAAGAAAATTGAAATTATGTCACGTACGTTCTCAGATCACAATGGCTTAAAATTGGAAATCAACCTCAAGAAAAAAACTCAAAAACATTCAAACTCATGGAGAAAAACATGCTATTAAATAATGAATGGGTGAACAATGACATCAAGGAAGAAATCAAAAAGTTTCTGGAAACTAATGATAATGAACACACAACAACCCAAAACCTGTGGGATACAATGAAAGCAGGCCTGAGAGGAAAGTTCATAGCAATACAGACCTACCTAAAAAAGATAGAAGAATCTCTAATAAAAAGCTCAACCCTACAGCTATAAGAACTGGAGAAAGAACAACAACAACAAAAAAGCCCAGAGCGAGTAGAAGGAAGGAAATCATCAAGATCAGAGCAGAATTAAATTACATAGAGACTAAACAAACAATTCAAAAGATCAACAAAAGTAGGAGCTGGTTCTTTGAAAAGATAAACAAAATTGACAAGCCTTTAACCAGGCTCATTAAGAAAAAAAGAGAGAGGAACAAAATAAATAAAATCAGAAACGAAACAGGAGAAATCACAACCGAGACCACAGAAATACAAAGGATTGTAAGAAATTATTACAAACACCTGTATGGCTAGAAATTTGACAACCTAGATAAAATGGACAAATTTCTGGAAATATATAATCTTCCAAAACTGAAAATAGAAGAAGCAGAAAGCCTGAACAGACCGATAACAACTAGTAAAATTGAAGCAGTATTCAAAAAACTCCCGGCACACAAAAGCCCTGGACCAGATGGTTTCACAGGTGAATTAAAAAAAAAACATTTAGGGAAGAACTAACTCCTATCCTCCTCAGACTATTCCAAAAAATCCAAGAAGAGGAAAGACTCCCAAATTCGTTCTATGAAGCCAGTATTACCGTAATTCCAAAACCAGGTCAAGACACAACAAAAAAGAAAACTACAGGCCAATATCGCTGATAAACATAGATACTAAAATCCTCAACAAAATATTGGCAAATCGGATTCAGCAACAAATTACAGAGGTTATACACCATGATCAAGTGGGATTCATCCCAGGGATGCAAGGATTGTTTAATATTCGCAAATCAATAAATGTAATACACCACATAAACAGAATGAAAGACAAAAACCACATGATCATAGCAATAGATGCAGAAAAAGCATTTGATAAAGTACAACACCCATTTATGATGAAAACTCTCAGCCAAATGAAAATAGAGGGAGCAAACCTCAACATAATTAAGGCCATATATGAGAAACCTGAAGCCAACATCATACTCAATGGGCAAAAACCGAGAGCATTCCCCCTGAAGTCAGGAACAAGACAAGGATGTCCACTCTCTCCACTCCTATTCAGCATAGTCTTGGCAGTTCTAGCCACAGCAATCAGACAGGAAGAAGAAATAAAAGGCATCCAAATTGGGAAAGAGGAAGTAAAACTGTCATTATTTGCAGATGACATGATAGTGTACATAAAAAGACCCTATAGACTCCACTAAAAACCTACTCGACATAATAAGCGAATTTGGCAAAATAGCAGGGTACAAAGTCAATATACAGAAATTGAAGGCATTTCTGTACACCAACAATAAAATTTTAGAGATAGAAACTTAAAAAAAATCCCATTTACTATAGCAACAAGAAAAATAAAGTACTTAGGAATAAACTAAACCAAGGAGAAAAAAGACCTGTACTCCAAAAACTACATAACACTGAAGAAAGAAACTAAGGAAGATACAAATAAATGGAACCAAATGCCATGTTCATGGATGGGAAGAAGCAACATCATTAAAATGTCCATACTACCCAAAGCAATTTACAGATTCAATGCAATCCCTATTAAAATACCAATGACATATTTCACTGACCTAGAACAAATACTTCAAAAATTTATATAGAACCAAAAAAGACCCCGAATGGCCAAAACTATATTAAGACAGAAGAACACAGCCGGAGGAATCACAATACCAGACATCAAACTATACTACAAAGCCACTGTGATCTAAACAGTGTGGTACTGGCATAAGAACAGACATATGGATCAATCGAACAGAATAGAGAGCCCAGAAATAAACCCAGGCCTCTGTGTTCAAATAATATTTGAAAAAGGGGGAAGGAGCATAAAATGAAGTGAGAAGAACCTCTTCAACAAATGGTGCTGGGAGAACTGGACAGGGATGTGCAAAAAAATGAAACTAGACCACCAACTTACACTACACATGGGAATAAACTCAAGACAGATCAAAGACTTAAATGTAAGCCGTGACACCATAAAAGTCCTAGAGGAAAACAGGGAAATTTCAGATATCCCACATAGCAATATTTTCACTGATACATATCCTAAGGCAAGGGAAATTAAAGAAAAAATAAACAAATGGGACTGCATCAAACTAAAGAGTTTCTGCTCAGCAAAAGAAAACATTAGCAAGATGAAAAGGAAACCAACCATATGGGAAAACATATTTGCCAATGATACTTCAGACAGCGGATTGATCTCCAAAATATATAAAGAACTTACAAATCTCAACACCAAGAAGACGGACAGCCCAATTAAAAAATGGGCAAAGGACCTGAACAAACACTTATCCAAAGAGGATATACTGAGGGTCCATTGGCATATGAAATAATGCTCAACATCACTAACCATTAGAGAGATGCCAATAAAAATCACAATGAGATACCACTTTACACCTGTCAGAATGACCATCACCAACAAATCAACAAACAACAAGTGCTGGCGAGGATGTGGAGAGACAGGAACCCTAGCACACAATTGGTGGGAATGCAGACTGGTGCAGCCCCTGTGGAAAACAGTATGGAATTACTTCAAAAAACTAAAAATGGAACTGCCCTTTGAACCAGTGATTCCATTGTTAGGATTATGCCCTAAAAATCTTGAAACCGCAATTCCACAGAACTTATGCACCTCTATGTTCATAGCAGCTCTGTGTACAATAGCTAAGTGCTGGAAACAGCCTAAGTGCCCATCTGTAGATGAGTGGATTATAAAACTGTGGTACATTTACACAATGGAATACTATGCAGCAGAAAGAAAGAAGGAACTCCTGCCATTTGCAACAACATGGATGGAACTAGAGAGAATTATGCTTAGTGAAATAAGCCAGGGAATGAAAGAAAAATACCATATCATATCATCTAATACAGGAGATTAAGGAACAACACAAACAAATGAACAAAATTGAACAAGGAACAGAATAACAGTTATCAGGGGGAGGGGGGAGGGAGAGAAGGGTGCTAAGTAAGGGAAGGGTTTAGTCAAAGAACATGTATAAATGATTCATGGATATGGACAACGGGGTGCGATATGACTGTGGGAGAAGGGATTGGCTGGGTATGGGTGAGCGAGCATTGGGGGAAAAATAGGACAACTGTAATTGAAAAACAATAATAAAGAAAAAAAAGAATTACAAAATGTATGAGAGTTGTTATAAAGGCTCTCACATAAGGTATAATTGGAAATCAGAGATGGGGTTTTTAATGCAGATTAGTGTGTCAGATATAGAGTTTCCAAATAAAACTAAATCTTAAAGAAATTATAATAATTCTCCAGGTGAAGTCAGGGAATGATTTGTCAGAGAACAGTAATTTACAAAGTTGTGAAGTCAAATCGATATGGAAAAATGCTTGCTATTGATGATGACAGGAAAAGATACTCTGTGGTGAGGATTGGTTAAATGATACTGGTGAGCAAATAAAAACCATATAGGATATGTTTAAAACTTAGGTTTTAAATTATTTAATTTAATATTATTTCTCTTTATTATTTATTATTTATAAAAATAATAAACGGAGAATTGTTTCTAAGTATGAGAGCCATGAAGTGTGTGTCTCCTTTGGGGTCTCTGTAGCTTCTTAAATGGGCCATAAGTGCACTAGAACATTCCCTTAGCCCTCACAGTGTGTTCTGTATTATCTTGGAACTGTAGGTACATCTCAATCCATAAAGATTTCATTATCTTTCATTGAACTGATACCTGGGAAGAACACATTCTTGAAGCTGAGGCACACCATTTTTATGATTTTACTGATATTTAATTTCAAATTCTCTTTAAAAGTCATATGTAAAATTTCTGATGTATTCTCTTGGAACTGAAACAACTACTTCTACTATCCATGTAAACAAACAGATGGCATTGTCAACAATCATTTTTTCTTTGAAATACCACTTTCTATGGGCACTTATCTCCCAATCTCTAAATTTCATATAAAATATTAAAAATAAAAACTTTTCTGAATTCAGTAGCATGAATTGGTAATTAAAGGTTTTTTAATATAGTGGAAAGAGGTCAGACTTTAGAGTCAAACAGATTTGGTTTTGAATTTCAGCTATGTTATTTAATGTATGAACATTAACAAATCACTTTACTGAACTTCAGCTTCTTTATCTCTAAAATGAGGATAATAATGTCTACCTTGTTTAGGTATTATATGGAATAAAAATAATATATTTAACTGTTAACACTAGGTAGAATTCAGTAATTGTTAGCTATTATTATCATTATGGTTATTTCCCACATTGCAGAATTGAGTTTCTTTCCCCTAGGAAATATTAATCCTAATCCCAGTTTATAAAGTACTCCCATGAACTGGAAGGAGAAGGCAGACACTGAAATAATTGCATACATATACTTTCTTTCTGCTAGCTATTCTACTGATTAAATATATTTGCATATGCAAATTAAAGAACTGTGTACTCATTAGTTTAAATATGTTTTTCATTAGGTAAATGAAATCCTTATTAAAGATGATGTAAGGCTAAAAGCAGAATATTTCCAAAACAAGTTACTGGGTATTTATTTTTAATTTATTTTTTAAATATGGCAATACTATTTTTACTATTGACCATTTAGCATATATAAATATATGTAAGCTTTATTCAATATTTTTTGTTAGTACATGTACTAGTGTATAACCATATTATATGAACATTTATGGTTGATCTACCTGCATTATAGGTGTGAGTTAAACTCCTTTAAATGCCATTTTAATTATACGAGAAAATATCAAGTATATATTTTTTATTCTTGATCACAAGCTAAAGCAAAAATAATGACAAATCAGAAAATGCTCTCTTTGAAAACTGAAACTAATGAAAATCTATTTTAAAGATAAAGGACAACAAATTATCCTTTTGTAGAGTATCTCCACTAAAGTCTTGAAAATTCTCCAAATGTTATTAAAATTATTGAAATACCTGGTTTCCATCTTCTCAGTCAACATCTATTTCTTTCTTACTGATTCTATCTCAATGTATGCACACCTTCCTTTACCTTCCCAGTTATTAAAATAAGAAAAATCATTCTCTGGATTCTCTCTCCTCCCAGGTGACTGCCCCAGCTCTTCACCGGCGATCCCTCTGTACTTTCACATATACATGTTGGCTCTCTGTTCATGCTTTGTGTCATCTCAACTTTCTCAGAGGAGTCTACATTGACTAGACTTATTTTTAATTGCCCATGTCTTAGCCAGCTCCTCAGTTCACCTGTGTTGCCTCTGCCTTCTCATTTCTCCATAGCTTTTTCCAACCCCAGTCTAAATCATTCCTCAATTGAATACCTATTCTGGTCAGGGAAGAAAGATGTAAAGAACACTCAATTATTTTTTATTAATTAAATTAATGCATGTAATGCCTCCAAGCTTCATACAAATTGCTTTTTGTTGTTAGCTATGAGGTTCACTGCCTGTTTTGGAGTCTTTCTTTAGAGACTTGAATACTCTTATGTGTATTATCTTCTCAGTAGGGGTTATTTTCATGGAGTTTTAATAAAATTTTAATGGTAGTTTTTTGGACTTTGCCATTCCAGTATGAGGTTATCTATCATAGCTGTACTTGGGAACATTGAAGATTTCATGTAAGCAGCAAACACACATTAAATAGAAAAGAAAAAAGAAAGGAGATGAGAGTCTTTAGAATAGAAAATGAGAACTGTGTCCTCTCAGTCAAGATGCCATCTGAATTTATACTACCAGTCCCTGCCCCCAGCAATGTTGTTTTGTCACTCTGTTGAGCTTTATCCTCTGGTGTATTAGATCTTAAAGAAGAAAAAACAATTATAGAAATTGTTTAATTATGTAATATCTGAGTCTGGTCCGTCTTTCCCTTGGGTTTCTCTCATATAGGAAAATGTGGCCTCCTTTTTAATCAAAACATTTTTTAACTTCTCTCTCTCCTAATTCCACCCCATCCTTTTTCTCTGGATTTTCTACTCCAATATAACTTCCATCTGTTCAGGCATTTAAAGGTATAGTATAGTTGCACTACCATCTCAAAAGCTTTTATTGTTCTTTCTGCATGCTTTGAAGCAAAGGCAACACAAAGTTACACTGTGTGATGTTTGAAAAAGATATGGTATATCAAAACTGTTGTTTAATCCCAAACAGCTCAAGTATTGACCCAAAGTATATTTTGGATCTGTATAGCACTCTAAAACCACCTAAGAGTTTCCATGGAGTTTTCTGTCCTTCTGTACTCTCAAAGGAAAAAAGGAGGAAGCACTTCCTAAAACGTTTCTTATGGTGCATAGTTGTACTCTTACAGACTCATACAGGTAGTATAAGTTCTGTGAATTCTGTGTGGAAGAGCAGGTATGAAGTCTTTGTGTATGATTGGTAGTCCAGAGTCAATTTTGCTCAGTGCCAGAAGCTCACAAAAGATTAGGGCCTTTGAATTGTGATAGGAGAGATATTGTTGCGCAGATGTCCTAGAAGTTCAAATGTGTGGACAGTTCTTGCTATGCCAAATTTTTATCATTTTTGTGCACAAAAGTCTAAGTCCTCTGCCATCTCTAATTCTGGAAATATAGTTATAGAAAAAGTTAATCCTAACTATGTCTTAAATTCCCCAAAGATGTTATCTGATTTTCTCTTCTCACATGAGTCTTTTTGCTTGTAAACATCACATTCTCTATTTTCCAAAGTCTTGGTGAAGACGCAAACACGGGTATAGCCAACATCCTCTAAAACAGAAGGATTTCTCATGCCACTGCCTAGCTCCATATTATTTCAAAAAATAACATTTTAGTTTGCTAAAACTTCTACTTTGGATGTTTAAAAAATGGAATTTTTTCAGATTTTTAGAATCAAAATAATCCAGTTTTTCCCTCAGGTTTGCTTCTCACTTCTGTTTGAGGTTGCTGAAACTCAGACCATGTAGCTAGAAATTATCCAGCAGAAATAGAAATTTTAAAGAGAAGGAAGATAGAAAAAAAGTTTTCTTTGGATGATGGGGATTCCACCCAGAGTCCTGGATAAGAAGCCTATAATCTTTCACTTAAATTTCCCCTCTAACATGGATTTTAAATGTTTTTGGATAATTTTCTTCTTTTATTTCTTCTCCCACTTATGCAATCATAATTTATTAAATGCTAACTCCACACTAAGGACAGAGTAACAGATTACTTCCTATAAAAAGCTTATAGTTAAGTCATCAAAGAGCCTCTTTATCAAACACATATAGTAGACTGTTGAGTCAACCAATTAATATAAGAAAATAAATGGTAATTTGAAGAGGGTCAGTTTGCAACAGGGTTAGTTACAGAGGTGCAGTGAGGGATAAACAAGGATAGTTCAGTACTCTGCAGCCAGTAGTATCACAGCTACTATAACCCAAAAAGATGAGAAAAGTGGATACCAGAAATTGAAAGAATGAAATGCATAGAGGAAGCAACCTTTAGAAAGCCTTTGGTCAAGTGAAACAACCAATCCAAAATGACTTTGAAGGGAGAAAGCCAGGGAATAAAAAATATATTGTTATTCCTCTTGTCTTCTGAAATGACTCCCCATTGATGGAAGCCAACCAGGAGACAGGATAAGAGAGTCCATTGAAATATCTGTTCCAATCATCTGCCCAGATGGTGAGCTGAAGAAAGAAAAGTAAAGAGTAGACCTGAGTGCAAGAGAAATCATTCTTTGTAGTTTACCCTTTTTATTACTTAACATTCTGTCTTTTCTTTCATCTTGGGGAAAGCTTATAATAAATAAGCAAATAAATAAGAGATGAATCATTTTGGTTCTACTAATGCCTAAATTTTAAATCATCTACTACTGGTACTTGGCCAAAAGCAGTGAAGATAGGAGTGGGTAAAATGTGGAATAGCAACATTAAGTAGCATAAAATGTATCTGCTATATTTAGTGCACAATTATCTGGAACATATATCTTATTAGTATCACATACAACATCATACATCAGGAATATCTGTATGTATTGTTGCTAAAATATTAAGAAGTTCACTAGGTATTTGTCTCTTGATTTCTGGTGCAAAGAGCAGGGGTTGGCATTTTACTGTTCACTTTGAAAATGATATTGCATCATGTCCCAGACCACTATACACATAGAAATTTTTTATTAATTTTTTAGTTTTTTTGGCAATGTTATTGACATGACAGCACCCTTAACTTTCTCTGTGTCTGTCCCTTGCCCACTGAGTCTGTCAGTAAAATATTGCTTAGTAATGCTGCATAACAAGCAACCACAAAATATCAGGGCATAAAAGAATAACCATTTATTTCTTAAGAAGTTTACAGATCAGTTAGTGTGGCTCCACATTAGTCTGTGTCAACTTGAACATGTCAGCTTCAGAGCGCAGTTCTCTGCTACACAGGTATGTCCTTCTCCTCCTGGTATCTAGTATACCAGTGGGAGCATGTCCTGGGGACAGCAGAGGGACAAGATAATGAGAAATACCAAGGCCTCTTAAGTCTTAAGTCAAAACAGACACTGTGTCATTTCTGCCTCCATGCCATTGGCCCAGGTAAGGGTCATGACTGAGCCTAGCGCCAACCAGTAGTAAAAAACATTCTACCTCTACAGGAGGGACACAAAAGTTGCAAGGTAAAGGATTTAGGAAAAGGGGGAAATAAAGAAACTAGTATTAGATTATATGGGGTATCAAGAAGATCAAGGCCATTTCAGACTATGATTTGAAATAGAAGTTGGAAAAATGAAATAGACCTGGAACATAACAAAAACAGTATATGACTGTCCTTTCCATTAAAGCTAAAATTGCTTCTAAATTTCCATACTTATGCTAAGATCTTATAACTCTTACAGTGGATAGACTATCTCTTTCTGCATTGCTTGGTCTGGGCAATGTTGGGATCTAATCCTCTTTTACAAAAATCAGAGGCAAAGAGATGATACAAGTGAAGCTGTGAGGCAGTTTACAGTTGCAGATCTTGGAAGGCTCTTTGCAAGAGAAAGCTGTCTTCCTTAAATAAGGGAAAGAATTGCTTCTGCCAGCAAGGAGTTTACACAGAAATTTGGAGACTCAAGCTTTCGGCCTTATCCATATCTGCTCAAATATCTCCATCTCTTTTCTCTGTATTTTTTATCTTTTCTTGACTCAGTGTAAGAGACTTGTCATAATTGAATTGGTGAAACCTTTAACATTATTGTCTTACTGTCTATAGTTCTTCACCAGATCCCAGACTCTTTGTCTAAGGCATTTTTATCATGTGGCTGCAGGAAATAAGGGACTTAGTCAAAACCCCCATAGAATTCTAAAGTTTTCATATATGTTTTTAATTATGTTCCCCCCAAAAGAGGCTTAAGCTAAAAGAGAAATTAAAAAACAAAAACAAAAAACATTTATTTGAGATCAAAACTTGCAACCAGGGAGGCGCAAATTCAGATTCAGATAGCAACTTTAAGTATGCCCCAGGGAGAATAAAGAAAGGCAGGTCTTGTAAAGGCTCAGGCTGTGTGTGTTGTTCTGTCTTGTCCGCTTTATGTAAATGGAGGATTCTGGCTAGGTTAGTAGGAATTTGCTGAGCCCGATATGCAAAGGAAGGATGCTGGTTGGCAAAACTGGTTGGCTCTTTTCAAAGTATGGACCACAGATGGTCTGGTTGTCATGGTGAGAAGGAAATTAAAGGTAAGGGAAAGCTGAGAAAATCAAAAGTTCATGGGGAAATGTGCTAGCTAGAATGTGTATAAATTAAACTCCTGGCTGTATTTTGGCTTCCTCAGCATAAATGACTCCACCTTGGCAATCTTTGTTCACAGTTATATGTTTATAGATTTTATTTTATTTTTGCCTATGGATATTTGCTGGGATTATTAGAAAACACATAATTCTACAAGTTTTATAATTGCTGTTCTTGCCATAGCACCTAATTATCACATTCAATGATCCTTCAATTGTTGCAACTACATAAACCAGATTGAACACTCCGGAGCAGTGGATTAAAGCAAGCAAAGGATTTATTTGCCGGCGGTCAGGCAGAGAACTTGTCTCAAACAAAGCACTGATAGGAATGTGATTTTGGGCAGGGTTTATATAGGATTTGGCTCCTTCTCTAGTGAGAAGCAGCTTTTGGGAAGCCGGGGTTGGGCAGGACAGGGCTGCAGGCATGTCAAACAGAAACAGAAGTTCTCAGGGCCATAAAGGTATCTCTGGTGGCAGCATAGCTCTCCAGCCAGGGATGAATTCTCTGCAAAGCAATTTATCTTCAAAAGGCTAGATATCCTGTAAAATATGATTTCACAAATGTTGTAAAGAAGACACAAGCAAATAGAAGGAGATAGGGGCTGGGGTCTTTTAGCTTGTAAATCACCGAGTGGCTGTAACATTCCTCCCTTATATTTCTCCCTTCTAAGGCTTTTTAGCAAGCCTTTGCTACTTCTTACAGAGAATATCTGAAGCTCCTACATATTTAGCAAACCTCTGCAACTTTTTACAGAGAATATGTGATGCCTCTACACAATAGCTTGCCTTCCACCTGCATTGCTTCTAACATCACCACTGGCAATATTGTGATTAATCATGATGTGATTTTATGCAGTAACATAACTCATATTCCATTCCCCCACTACTAGATTAACTTTGGACACTTGAATATGTGATTAACTCAAATTTAAAATCTCATTTTAAAGGACTGTTTCCTAGAGCCCTTTCTGATACTCATTGCTATATCAGTCAAGGTCTCAACAGAAAATAGATAGCAAATTCAAGTTAGGATAATTTTTTCAAAGGTTTGTTTACAAGAGGCCATAGTGGATTAAAGAGAGTTACCAAGTTTTGAAGCTCCATGGTAGCTTTGACAAAGTCCCTTATTTATAATACTTATAGAAAGCTTGGATGGTCTTCCTAACTAGCAAAAGTCGTTCTAAGTAAAAATTGGCCTCAAGGCAAAGTTCAAATCCAGGGCAATAAAGTATGACCTCAGGGTAAAGGTAAAGTCAGGGAATGGTTTTAAGACCTCAGAAAAATTCATCTTTCTAACAGTTTTAAGGTGTTTCTAAGATTTTTAGGTATTTCAAGGGGGTTTTAAGAAGATCAGGCATATTTCCCTTGTTATGGGTTGAATCATGTTCCTCCCCAAATCATATATTGATATCATAATCCCCAGTAATTAGGAATGTGATTTTATTTAAATACAAGCTCTTAACCAATTTAAAATAATGAATTAGGGTAGGCCCGAATTTATTATGACTGGCATCTTTATAAAAGAGGAAATTTGGAGACAGACTCACACACAGTGACACCATATGTATGCCAAGGCAGCAATTAAGTTGATCCTTCTACAAGCCAATTAACACCAAAGATTACTTGAAAACCACCAGAATTTAGGATTGAGGCATAGAACAGGTTTTTCCTTATAGCCCTCATGAAGAACAAACCCTGTCAACACCTTGATCTTGAAGTTTTAGCATCCAGAATTGTAGACAATAAATGCCTGTTGTTTAAGCCATCCAGTCTGTGGTGCTTTGTTACAGCAGCCATAGCAAATTAATACAGTCAATCCCATATCAGCCTCACAAAGAATCCCTTGAATAGGAGAGACTATAAGAGATTTGTGACTGTGGTTGTGTTTAATGGAGTTAATTACAATTTGACTAAATAACTAAATAAATGAAAGCAAGTGCATTTGTAAAATAACTGATATTGAAAGAGACAGAAACAGAACAAATGAAAAGAGACCTTCAATCTACTAGAGCATGTACTAAGCTGAGAAGCCTACTCAGCTGAAAACACCAGCCATGTCTTATGGAACAGGGTGGCTGATTCAAAGGGTAGAGAAAAAAAGCCATAAAAAATCATCCCCAGGAAACTGGACAGGGCTTAATTGAGTTGACCAGATACTTTCAGCAGGGCTTTAACATTATTATGGATCGATAAGTGCTA
Organism: Furipterus horrens; assembly: GCF_987537825.1. Lineage (NCBI taxonomy): Eukaryota > Metazoa > Chordata > Mammalia > Chiroptera > Furipteridae > Furipterus > Furipterus horrens. The sequence goes on along the minus strand of NW_028327175.1, from coordinate 172,132,042 downwards.
TGTAGCTGCCATTTCCTCTCTTTTGGAATAGAGGTGTCTATTAGGATTCTTGCTTTTTGTCACCCATTGTAAGTTTTGACATATAAGGAATTAAAAACATTCATTTTCCATACCAAAAAGAACCATATTAAAAAAACTGCACTCAAGGAACCTAATTTACCTGGGATCAAATTTAGATGATGAGATTCTGAAGTTCTAGCCAATGGCAGAATGAAATCAGACTCTAGGGCTCTTACAAGGAGCTAAGTGTATTTAGTATAATATATTGAAGAATGTTACTGAACCAAAGTTTGACTGCCCACCACCACCACTAGGCAAATTCTAGAGACAGAGTTTGGTGAGAAGGAAAAGAGGTCTTTATTCAAATGCTGCACCATCTGGGAGAATGGCAGATTCTTGTTCCAAAACCCGTCTCCTCCAAGAAACCCAGAGGAAAACTCAGCCACCTTCAACCAGACCAAAACCAAAGGTAACATCTGAAGTTACTTCTGCCATTTAAAACACTGCCAGTTGGGAACCACAAGCAACCACTGAATGGTCATTCAGGCAGCTCAGCTTTTCTCCTAGACATTTTTAGAGCTCAGGCTCCCTCCTTGGAAGCCACATGTGGGGCTGGCACCACCATTGGTCATGTGAATTCCAGAACTAGCAGGTCTCAGGAACACACTGGCCAGTACATTCTCATGATGGGATAAGTGTGCATCCCTCCCCTCACCTAGATTTATAATTGGTTCCCATGTGGGTTGGACCACGTGCTTTCTCAGACCAAACTTCTGTTTTCTTTATAGGATCTGTCCCCCAACCAATCCTTATTCTCTTTCCCAAGCTAGGCTGACAGATTTCTTTGATACAGTACATTCCCCTGCCACCATTCTTACCTCTATGGCACATGTGCCTACCTTCCTCTGCTCCCAACCTGAGTCAGGTACCAGGAGGTGGTAGGAGGGCTAGCCTTGCACATGCTCAGTGCAGTACTTTCTCCTGTCACCATCTTGCCCAGGTTATGGTTATCAGGAACATAAATAATTTATGGCTGGAACATAGACTGAGATGGATTAGAAGAGGCCACTCATTTTTTGAGAAAACTGCCATTGAGAGGTGATGCCTATCATCCCTCCCCTCAACTCTGTGAATCCTATGACTGCTTTGACTGAAAGAGTACAATAGAAACTACACAATGTCATTGTGGTAGACAAAAGTCTAAGATGGCCCCCCAAATTGCTTATCCTTGTATATGCACCACATATAATCCTCCTCCATTAAGTGTCAGTAGGACTGAATATGATATCAGACCTGTGATTGCGTTACAAATAGGAGAAAGAGACTTTACAGGTGCAGTTAATACACCAAATAAGTTGACTCTGAGTAAATCAGAAGAGACATTATCCTGGGTGAGCCTGAACTAATCAGATAAGTCTGAAAAAAAATAAGCTTTTCATGAGAAATTCTAGAGAAGTTTTAGAGAAATTCTCTTCCTGGTCTTGAAGTAGCAAAGGGCTATGTTGTGAAAGGATCTATGGCACGAAACACGTGGCACAGCAGTGTGATCCTCCAGGAACTAAGAGTAGCCCCTGAATGACAGTCAATGAGAAAGCAAGAACCTTGGCTCTACAACTATAATGAAATGAGTTCAGCTAAAAACCTGGAGGGGAACCAGACCCTAATCCTCAAGTGAGACCCCAGACTGGCCAAAACCTTGATTTCAGCCTTGGAAGACCCTAAGCAAAGAAACTATACACTGTGCCTCACGTTCTGACCTTTAGATCTGTGAAATAATAACTTTGTATTTAAACCTGTGTCCTTGGTACTTTATCACAAATGCCAGAAAACTAATGCAGATTTTGATATCAAAATGGTTTGCTGCTATAACCCATTTGTAATTTGGCAATGGGTAGAAATTAGAACTATATTGAGGTAAATGAGAGATATCTCACTTGTCTTGAATAGATTCTTAATAGAAATATGGACATTGAGGATGTTACCAGTGTTAAAAAATATAAAATTCAACTGAATAAATCTGAAGATATACTTCAATTTATTAAGGGACTCATGAATCAAGCAGCATCACATATGGCAATTAGAAGGGCACTTAGAGAAGGGTTGTACAAAATAGAAGGTTTTCATAGGAAGAAATCTTGGACAAGGGAGCTATTAACAAAACAAAATAAAGCATTATTTTTAGACTAGAACATATTATTTTGGGGAGAAGAAAATAGCAGGGATTTTATCATGTAGATTGCCTCTTTCAATGGGGAATGGAGAGGGCACACCTGACACATGACTTCATTGGTGTTGACCAAAACATTCCAGACAGGTCAATTAAGGTTATGTTTCTGAGAGAGGTTGAAACAGCAATTAGGTCATGTCTGAAATCTAGGTTTAGTATCATGGGCTTTAGCACAAATGATGTCATTTGGACCCTGTGGTTTTCTCTTTAAAACCAGTAAGGGCTTAAAGGGCTTAGAAGGAAATGAGGAACATAATATTAGAAACTGCTGGAAAGAGCCTTGTTATATAGCATCAGAAAGCTGAGCAGAATTGTCCCTGCAGTCAGTTATGTTGACAGCAGAACTCATAAATGATGAATTAATATATAGATATAGGTAGATGTAGATATAGAGATAGATATAGACAAAGATATTGTAAAGCAGATTGTGAAAGGTTCTGCTTGATTTTTTTTCTTGCGCTTATGGTAAAATGTGAAAACCATTATGTCCATGTAAGAAATATCCAAACCTGTGAAAATTTTTCATAAGAGTTTGTTTGAACCAAATTGATGCCACTGCCAGGAAGCAAGGTTTCAAATACTCTGGGAAATGACAGCTTGCAGTTACTTCTATGCATTTGGATTAAGGAGGGATTCTAAGGAAGATTATATGAAGCAGGAAGAAAGCAAGACTGGGATTGGTGTACAAGATACTAAACAAGATTATGTTCTCTCTTGAGGGTGGTTATACTTTGGAGGGTTCTGACAAAGAGAATTTCTTCTGGCATTTGAAAAGTGTGTTAACTGAAATGCACAAAAAACAATGGACAGGCATCTTTAAGGCAAAAATAAGTTTTACTAGGGAAGTTATATAGGCTGGAGGGATGACTATTCACTTTGAACAGCCCAGTTAGGAATTTATGATCAGATTACTCCATGAGGTTAATTTCAGTTAGATTTACTACAGCACTCATGTTTTGTTTTGTTTTTTAACAATTGAAAGAATTGCTAAACAAAAAAGAAACATAACAAGTAATTTTGAAAATTCTCAGCCTCTTCAGATAACATAAATGCTAAAAGTAAAATGTTAAATATAAAAAAAAAATTATGTCAAAAACATGTCATAAAGAAAAAGCTAAATGTTCTTTGTTCTTTTACATGGTGGTCAGTTGTGGTTACAAGAAGACACACAGGAGATGCTCAGAAAAACAGAAGTTTATTATACTCACATGTCCTAGAAAGGGGTGTCTCCACATGCCACAGGCTCACAGGAGAAGGTTTAGGTGAGGTGGCAGAAGATGGAGCAAGAGTAAAAATTAAGCTAAAACCTATATTGGGATTTCTGCAGGAAAGACAAAAGAAGACAGAGTAAATATATTAGGACTGGCTGGTTTGAATAATTTCAGTGGACTTTGGGCTGTAAGTGTGGCCTCTGATTGTCTGGTTCCTGGCCTTGAGATTAAGGCAAAGAATAGTGTCCTGGTGTGTAATAAGCAGATAGTAAAGGTAAGGCTCCAGATTGGTTAGTTTACATATCAAAGGCATGTTGTTAACTAAGCCTTTTACTATATGTAAGAACTATCTAGACTGGGAGGGGTTGTCTTTCCCTGGCCAGGAAAGTTTTTATGTCAAAATATCATAATATAGGAAAAATAAAAAATATATAAACAATACACGAAATATGTGACTCTACAACCTTTTACTAAAGCCTCAGAAAGATCAAAAAGATTTGTGAGTGTAGCTTTTGACTAATGGAGTGAAAACCAATAAAATCCAGTGAAGACCCCCAATGTTCATGAGAATTTTTTTCAGTAGAAATACTGCTGGTGAGATACAAGATGGCGGAGGAGTAAGTGGAAGCTACACTAACTTCCTCCTAGAATTAGTCTGGATTTACAATGTAATTTTGGAGAAATCATCTGGAATAACCAACTGAACACCAGCTGGAGAGAAGTCTTATAACCACGGAGAGACAGAAAAGGCCGCTACGTCACAACGTGACCGGTAGGGAGTGCGGAGACCCAGAAGGGCTGGCTGGTGTCACACGGGTGGCAGCTGAAGGGACTGAGAAACAGCTCAGCAGCCGGGGATTCCCCCTGGGAAGGGCAGGGTCTAAACCCCCAGCTGAGCTTCCCAGCCTACAGCAACAGAGTGGAAAGTAAAATAGTATCCAGCTGAGAAAAGCAAAAAGCCACAGGGTTTCTTGCTAGCCGGAGAGAAACAGCTGGAGAAAAAGAGCTCTTAAGAGGATCACATATGAAAATATTCTGCCCCCACTTACCCTGGGCTCAAGCAGAGGGAAGACAGAGAGGACAGGAAATGCTTGGGGAGAGTTTGGTGTGGTGGCTTTGAAGGGATAACTGGGGAGGCAGCTGACTGTGTCCCAGTGCTGACTCATCCCCGCACTGCAGGCAGACCATTCCTGGCCAAGTGGCGTCAGCCTGAGGGGAAGCAAAGGCCCTGCCTACAGGAATTAAGCTGCCACACCCATGGTCCTTATGCCTGACGGCTAATCACAGATTGAATAGATTAACAACTAAAGAAGCCAGACAAAGACAGTAGATCCCTGGAAGTCTCCAACAGGCTGCATAGGCCCAGACTGGTACAGGCTCTGACGCCACCAGGGGCAGATCCAGGAAGTCCAGATCATTCTAAGAAGCACCAACAAACAATAGGAGTCACAAAAATGGGGAGACAGAGAAACAACCCCCCATCGAAAGGAAAGGTAGAGTCCCCAGAAAGAGTGCTAAATGAAATAGAGGGGAGCCAACTATCAGATACGGAACTGAAAGCATGTATTATGGAGAAGCTCAATGAGCTCAGTGGAAACTACAAAGAACTCCAGAAAAACTACAGTGAACTCCAGAAGAACTATAAGGAACTTACTGAGAATTATACCAGCATCAAAAAGGACATGGAAGCTATCAATAAGAGCCAGGAGGAAATGAAGAATATGATCTCTGAATTGAAGGACACAGTAGAAGGAATTAAAAACAGGCTAGAGGAAGCAGAAGATCGGATCAGCGAGCTGGAGGACAATGTAGACAAAAACTCACAGACAGTGCAACGAAACGAAAAAAGACTGAACAAGACTGAAGAGGCTCTAAGACAGCTGCAGGACAACATGAAATGTAATAATATCCGTATCATAGGAATTCCAGAAGGAGAAGAAGAAGAGCAAGGAATAGAAAACCTCTTTGAAAAACTAATGACAGAAAACTTCCCTAACATGAGGAGAGAAAGAATCATGCAAGTCCAGGAAGCACAGAGGGTCCCAATGAAGATGAACCCCAACAGACCCACTTCAAGACACATCATAATTAAAATGGCAACATTCAAAGACAAAGAGAGAATCCTAAAAGCAGCAAGAGAGAAACAACTAATAACATACAAGGGAGCTCCAATAAGGCTATCATCAGATTTCTCAGCAGAAACACTACAAGCCAGAAGGGAATGGCAAGAAATATTCCAAGCAATGAAAAACAAAGGCCTACAACCAAGAATACTCTACCCAGCAAGGCTCTCATTCAAAATGGAAGGTGAAATAAGGAGTTTCCAAGACAAAAGAAGGCTAAAAGAATACATCTCCACCAAACCAGCATTGCAAGAGATGCTAAAGGGTCTGCTTTAAGAAGATGAAGAAACAGAGAGAGACAGAGAGGAACACGAGTACAAAGGGGGAAAATGGCAATGAATAAGTACTGAAAGAAAGAAGGAACTTCTACCATTTGCAACAACATGATTGGAACTAGAGAGAATTATGCTTAGCAAAATAAGCCAGGCAACAAAAGAAAATTACCTTATGCTATCACCTGTTACAGGAAACTAATGAACAACACAAACAAATGAGCAAAATTGAACCAGAGGTACGTAAACAAGGAATAAACTAACAGTAACAAAGGAGGAGATGGAAGGGAGAGAAGGGGTAAGAAGGGGAAGGGTCTAGTCAAAGAACATGTATAAATGACCCATGGACATGGACAGCTGGGTGGGGATTGAATGGGGGAGAAGGGGGGGCAGGGTGCAGGGAAGCAAGAGAGGGAAAAAAGTGAGACAACTGTAATGGAAAAACAAACAGATAAATTTTTAGTGGGGGGAAAAAATAAAAATATAAAGAACAGAAATGCAAGTTCAGTGAATATTAGAAGGACAAGGATTTTCCTTCACACTGTATATTTTTCCCCCTATCTGATCCCTCCAGAATTTGGCATTCTAAAGAGTAAGTAATGACCTAAGTTTCTTTGCATAAAACTAATAAGACCAGTTGTTAATAGAGGTTTTTTTTTTTTTTTTTCTTTTTTAACTAAGACTTTGAATGGAATGTCATGCCTAAAGGAGACATGCTTGGGCTTTGGTTGTTACCAAAAAGCCCTGAGCAACCGGGACTGACTTTCAAAGGTAATAAAAGTCCAGGAGATAAAAGGCCTGGTACCTTGGATGGATGAGCGGTCCATAGCAATCTTTCCAGGAAGGAATGAAGATTGTTTTCCTGAAAGATGGCTAGAAAGGACCTTAAGGCACAATGGAAAACCAGGAGGACCTGGAAAAAACAGGTGTTTACAGGCAAGGCTGAATGCCAGGTATGTGGATCTGCTTCTGTGCCTTGAAAAGGAGACTGAAGGTCACCCTAAATGTTCCTTGCGTAAGTTCCAGCAAAGCAGAACTAAAGATCATAAGTGATCATTTGCTGCTCTTGTTGTGTTTATGCAAATGAACAGGATAAATTAAAAATGGACTTAATGCAGTCCCTTTAATGACAAGGAGGGTAATCTTAGGGAGAAACATCACGATTCAAAGAAGATCACAATGCCCAGTGGTAGACTATAAAGTAGTGCAACTAACCGTTTTTAAAGTTTCTTTTCATTTAAAATTTGTTTTCATTTGAAAGTTAAACTATGTCTGTGGCATTATCAAAGATGTTTAATTTACAGGCAAGAAGAATGTCAAATGCCTTGCAACTGGATGTCTTTCCGATAAGACAGTCCTACAGATTTAGAGACTTGTATGTGGGTTATGTTATATAAATTAACATGTGTTTTGTTTTCAAAGGGCATAAGCCTACGATCTCATTACCTGAGTGATTGTCTGTATGTATAGGCTTCACTTAATCCTGTCTGCATTGCTGCCTCCTGAGACTCAATGGTTTGGCTGAACTAAGTGGCTGGGTTGGTGAAGAACGGGGTGGTCTGTGGGCTTCACTTTAAAACTGGTTTCTCTTTTCTATCCTAATGGCTTGGACAGAAAGAGCCCAGAGGCCTGAGAGGGGGGAAACCTAAAATATTTCCCTCAGTCCAAACTAAGTATAATGGGCAAAAGGGTTTTGGACAGGTGAGATGTACCTGGCATACCTTCCTCCAAAGAAGCCCTTCTTTTCCCTAATGTGGGACATTGAAAAATTAATACCTGTCTTTTGTCATCTAGTGGTTACGGATTGAATGATGTCCTTTAACCCTGTTGCCCCCAGAATACAACAAGGATGCCAGCCTGTTAATCCAAGCATGCTGTTGTCCAGAGACAGCCAACCAACCTGGAGTCTACACGATCCCTCCCCTTGTGGGAAGGCCACCTCCCCTCCACACCCCTACTCTTATTAGGAATTTCTTGACCCACGGGTAGGTAGGACGATGACCATGTCCAGCTTGAAGCAGCTAGAGGAGCTCGAGACCTTCGTCCATTGTCCTTTATAAGATTGCAGAGGGTCTTAAGTCTGAGAGGGAGGGATTGTTACTTTTTATTGTTAAAATATTTAACTAATTAATTAATTATTTTTTAAAAAGAAGAATAATATATGAAAGGGTGAGGCAGGAGAGCTTGTATGTACGACCCATGGGCATGAACTTGGAGAGGGGATTGTTGGGGAAAGGGGGTGCTGGGCAGAGGGGAGCAAAGGGGAAAAAATAGGAACTATTATAACAATATAATCAATAAAATATACTTAAAAAAAAAAAAGAAATACTGCTAGCTTGAACTAAAAGGAACAGAGAGAATCTGAAAGGAAGCTTTAAGACCACCAAGCTAATGAAGCTACTGAGCTTCAAACATTTGCTACTTTTCATGAAAAATGAAGGAAACAATAAATGGCCTAGAGGGAAGAACCTGGAGACCCAAAGGATTATTTCTAACATTTGAAACTGAGTCAAGAAAAATCTCACTGTTTTCCCATCTCTATTACAGAACATCCAGGAACTAGTCACTACTTTTGTTACTGAGCAAAGCAGGGCTTGTTCACATGGCTCCTTGGTGTATTATTATGCAGAATGGATCTCTTGAAGAGGGATATTGCCTCCTGCTGTGTTATTTACAGAATTATGAATGTGTTGTAATTATAAGGGATAAAGCCATAACTCAAAATTAGTGAACAGCAGACTTCTAAAACTAATGTGCTAAAAAAATAGGGAAGGAAAATTTAGTATAACCCTGTAGTAGGTGGCCATTTGTAGGAGACTGCCTTAGAGAAATACTGATTTGAGTTTGAAAAACATGAATAAACCCCCTGACCCTCCTTTCTCCCTCTGCTCTCCTGCCATGGTTTCCAAATGGTCAAAGCTCCAGAAAGCACAGGTATGACATGTAGTTTATAAAAGTCAGCCTTCTGGGGCAGCAAGTATGGTGAAGATGAATGAATAGTAGATCTGGTGTAGCATGATGACATCCAGCCCAGTTGCAATCCTTGCTATAAAGGAGATAGACACATGATGATATTAAATGTCAATGGATGCATCTTAGGAACTGGGAATTAGTTGGCTTTCTTAAGGATCTGTTGCTAAAAGATTGGTAAAAGTTCCATAAGCAAAGATTTAAAGAGGAGACTATTTATGAATAGCAGGAAAACTCATGGAAAAAATAAAGATACCATATTTTATTGTAGTTCTGAGTAATTAGAGAAGAGTAATTAGCAATAGCATTTACCACAACAGACCATTACTATTTCTGTTTATTGCTAAACCACTTATTGAAAATAGGTTGAGTGTCAGTTTTTCAACAATATACCACATCCCATCTGTCATGTAATTGGTACTTTCAAAGCTTGAGCTGCAGCAAATGGAATAATTTGGGGACATACTCTTACTTTGATACATTTATTCTGTCTTCTTCCATTTTGTAAATGGTTTGTTTGTAAATCAAGATCTATAAAAGGAAAGAAAAAATATAGCAGAATTCAATGAGATAGAAAATTGATACTGTGATCAGAGGTCCAGGTAGGAGTTTGGAAAAATTTATTAATCTGAGCATTTCCAGCAGAACAACACTTGTTCTAATGCTTTTGTTGGGCTTTTTTCATGGTATTCATGAGATATACAACTTACTGAACATGATGACAGGTCCAATTGTCACAACTGCTGAGCCCATGAAGCAAAACATATATTACATCTGTAAAATGAAGGCAGCAACCACAGATTAATTAGATTCCCTTTCAAAACATAAAAGTAAGAAAAAAATTGTTTTTCTACATTAGGATACTGATGTGGCAGGAACACAACAGGAGATTCCCAGTTTGTTGAGCCAAAATTTATGAAGAAGTGTACCTGTGTTTGCAAATATTTCACTTAATATATAGCATCCTTTAAAAGCTATAAATGTTTTAGATTCTGCCAGATTTAATAAACACTTCTGTCCTGTGTTTGTGGTCAGATGCAAAAGGTAGTGGCTTGCCTTTCTGCTTGAGGGCTATTTTCTGTTGTCTTCTCTCAGCTGCTATGAGTCTGAATTGACAAGAAGCCAAATATGCAACATAATTTTATTTGTAGGAAAAAACAGTTACAAAAGGCCTGGACAGTTAACATAACTGTGATAGTTCCGTTAAAGAAGCAGACTGAGTTGTTCTAGGCTTTTTGCTAACTTCAGCTGAGAGCACTGAAAGAATTCCTGTCACATGCCTTGAGGAAAGATTTTTAAATGTATTTTTATATATTTCCTAATATCTAAACATTTCTTATCTACCTGGACATTCAGAGTACCTTTAAACTCCTGTCATTTATCATTAGAAAGAACAGCATGCTTTCATCCTTCCCACCACTTTAAGGTAAAAGAAACCTCTTATTTTATATTAATTTTGAGATACATGGGCAATAGACTGATTTAGTTCTTTTGGTAAACAAATTTAACCATAGGGATTACATAATGTACAAACCATAAGTTATCTTCTCACGCTTCCTCATACATTATCCCTCACCTTTCTCCAGAGATAACCACCACTACCAATGTGGTATGAGTAGAGACAGTTCCAGAGAGCCTGTAAGACTTGCTTCCTTCCCCCTTATGGTGTTTATTTACCTCAGCAGGCTTAACTAGCCCCAAGAAAAAGGGACCATCAAATGATGAGCTCAGAAAGTTTTTTCCTTCCAACAAGACCAGTTTTTCCACTAGAAGATTCGTTGTAATCTATTATTTGCCTAGATGTTCCACACAACCCCTTTTTAAATTCCTACAAATTTGCAGAGTGATACAGCATAGTTCCTTGTCCTGGACCCCTACACATGAGGCCTCAATGTCAGGACTAACTACAGTTTCTGTGGAATCCTCTGCCTATTAGGTTTTCCCAATAAACTTACATGTGTGGCACTAGATATGTATGTGTTTACATGAATTATGTATCCTTGTGAACATTTTCCATATTATTTATATCTATATGTCTAAATCTATCTCTAATCATAATAAAGAAACATAAAAGTATACAACTGATGAGTTGTACAACTGAAAAAGTATATACTTTTTCTTATTTCCTGGTTGCTAATGAAGTTGACCATATAGCCTACTGGACATATTGATCTTTTCTGTAAAATGTTTTTTCACTACTGTTGATCACTTCTTAATGAGGTTAATTATCAATGTTAACAATATGGCTAAGAAACTTTCCAATGGTACTTATTTACATCTCATTCTAATAATCTGCATTTTCTGTAAAGGTAAACATTTCTTGAAGTAATACAACTTCTACTTTTTTGACATTTATAATTCTTTCTTTTCCTTTTCTTATTATATTTTCATCATCATATACTAAAATAGTGGTGTAATAGCAGTCATCCCTGCCTGTTCCCTATTTTAATATGAGGTTTTTACAAAACTGAATAAGGTTTTAAAAGAAATGTTTTAAAAATTATACAATAGAATCCAAGATGGCGGAGGAGTAAGTGGAAGCTACACTAACATACTCCCAGGACCAGTCTGGACTTACAACTTAATTGTGGAGAAATCATCTGGAATAACGAACTGAACACCAGCTGGAGAAAAGTCTTATAACCACAGAGAGAGAGAAAAGGCCGATTCATCACATGACTGGTAGGAAGTTCGGAGACATGAAAGGGCTGGCTGAGCTCCCATGGGTGGCAGCTGAAGGGACTGAAAAACAGCTCAGCAGCCGTGAGTTTTCCCTGAGAAGGGAAGGATCTAAACTCGACTTCCCAACCTACAGCAACAGAGTGGAAAGTAAAATAGTATCCAGCTGTGAAAAGCAAAAAGCCACAGGGTTTCTTACTAGCCTGAGAGAAACAGCTGGAGAAAAAGAGCTCTTAAGAAGATCATATATAAAAATATTTTGGCACACACTTACCCTGGGCTCAAACAGAGGAAAGGAAGAGAGGACTAGAGATGCTTGGGGAGAATATGGGGCAGTGACTTTGAGGGGAGAACTGGGGGAACAGCTGACTGGGTCCCAGGGCTGACTCATTCCCCATATTGCAGGCAGACTATTCCCTTCCAAGTGGCATTAGCCTGAGGGGAAGTAAAATCCCTGCCTACAGGAATTAAGTTGCCCCACCCTCAGTGCTTAAGCCTGATGGATGATCACAGATTGAATAGATTAACAGCTAAAGGAGACAGACAAAGGCAGTAGATCTCTGGCATTCTCTAACAGGCTGCCTAGGCCCAGACTGGTACATGATGTGACACCACCAGGAGCAGATCCAGGAAGTGAAGGTCAATCTAAGCAGCAGCAACAAACAAGAAGAGCCACAAAAATTGGGAGATAGAGACACAATCCCCCATCAAAAGGGAAGGAAGAATTCCTAGAAAGAGTGCTAAATGAAAGAGAAAGAAGCAAACTATCAGATGTGGAACTCAAAAGATGTATTATAGTGAAACTCAATGAAATCAGCAAGCTCAAAGAAAACTACAAAGAACTCCAGGGAAACTACAAGGAACACCTGGGAAACTACAAGGAATTTACTGAGAATTACACCAGCATGAAAAAGGACATAGAAGCTATCAATAGAGCCAGGGGGAAATGAAGAATATGGAGACAGAGAGGAACATATGTACAAAGGGGGAAAATGACAATGAATAAGTACCAATCAATAATAAACTTAAATGTAAATGGTATAAATACACAAATCAAAAGACATAGGGTAGCTGAGTGGATTAGAAAGCATGACCCACATATATGCTGTCTACAAGAGACCCACCGTAGAATAAACGATCTACACAGGTTGAAAGTGAAGGGATAGAAAAAGGTATTTCAAGCAAATGGACATGGAGAAAGAGCTGGTGTAGCCATACTTATATTAGACAAAACAGATTTCACAGCAAACCAATAAAAAGAGACAAAGAAAGACATTTCATAATACTTAAGGGAAAAATCCATCAAGAAGATATAACCCTTATAAACATATATGCACCCAACATAGGAGCACCCAAATATATAAGGAAAATTTTGAAAGACTTCAGGAAGGATATAGACAACAATACATTCATAGTAGGGGATTCAACACCCCATTTTCAACAAGGAACAGATATTTGAAGCAAAGAAATACTAAAGATGTTGAGGCATTGAACAACACTCTAGATCAAATGGACTTAGTTGATATATATAGAACTTTTTACCCCAAAGAAGCTAAATATACATTCTTTTCAAGGGCACATGAAACATTTCCAAAGATAGACTACATGGTGGGAAACAAAACAAGCTTCAAAAAATTCAAGAAAATAAGGCCCTGGCTGCTGTGGTTCAGTGGATTGAGCGTTGGCCTGTGAGCCAAGTGTCACCGTTTGGATTCCAGTCAGGGCACATGACTAGATTGCACATCAGGTCCCCAGCTTAGGGCATGAGTGAGGGGCAACCACGCAGTGATGTTTCTCTCCATTTCTTTCTCCTTTACCCGCTCTCTAAAAATAAAACAAACAAATACATAAATAAATTATTTTAAAAACATGCTTTAAAGATTTCAAGAAAATTGAAATTATACCAAGCACCTTCTCAGGTCACAATGGCTTAAAAATGGAAATCAATCTCAAGGAAAAAACTGAAAAATATTCAAACTCGTGGAGAATAAATAACATGCTATTAAACAATGAATTGGTTAACAATGACATCAAGGAAGAAATCAAAAAGTTTCTGGAAACTAATGATAATGAACACACAACAACCCAAAACCTATGGGATACAGTGAAAGCAGTTCTGAGGGGAAAATTCATAGTAATACAAGCCTACCTAAAAAGGATAAAAGAATCTCTAATAAAAAATCTAACCCTACAGCTACAAGAACTGGAGGAAGAACAACAAGCAAAGCCCAGAGCGAGTAGAAGAAAGGAAATCATCAAGATCAGAGCAGAATTAAATGACATAGGGACTAAACACACAATTCAAAATATCAACAAAAGTAGGAGCTGGTTCTTTGAAAATATAAACAAAATTGACAAGCCTTTAACCAGGCTCATCAAGAAAAGGAGAGAGAGGACCCAAATAAATAAAATCAAAAATGAAAGAGGAAAAATCACAACTGATACCACAGAAATACAAAGAATTGTAAGAAATTGTTTCAAACAACTGTATGGCAAGAAATTTGACAACCTAGATGAAATAGACAAATTTCTGGAAACATATAATCTTACAAATCTGAATCCATAAAAAGCAGAAAGCCTAAACAGACCAATAACAACTAGTGAAATTGAAGCAGTGATCAAAAAAATTCCAGCACAAAAAAGCCCTGGACTGGATGGCTTCATGGGTGAATTTTACAAAACACTTAGGAAAGAACTAACTCCTAATCTCCTCAGACTATTCCAAAAAATCTAGGAAGAGGGAAGACTTCCAAAGTTATTCTATGAAGCCAGTGTTACCCTAATTCCAAAACCAGATCAATACACAGCAAAAAAGAAAACTACAGGCCAATATCGCTGATAAACATAGATGTTAACATCCTCAACAAAATATTAGCAAACCAGATCCAGCAACACATGAAATGATCATATGCCACAATCAATTGGGATTCACCCCAGAGAAGTAAGGATGGTTTAATATTCACAAATTAATAAAGGTAATACACCACATAAACAAAATGAAAGAGAAAAAACACATGATCATATCAATAGATGCAGAAAAAGCATTTGATAAAGTACAACACTCATTTATGATGAAAACACTCAGCAAAACGAGAATAGAGGAAACATACCTCAACATAATAAAGGCCATATGTGAGAAACCTGAGGCCAACATCATACTCAATGGGCAAAAACTGAAAGCATTTTCCCTGAGATCAGGAACAAGACAAGGATGTAAACTCTCTTCACTCCTATTCAACATAGTGTTGGAAGTTCTAGCCATAGCAATCAGACAAGAGAAATAAAAGGCATCCAAATTGGAAAAGAGGAAGTAAAACTGTATTTATTTGTATATGACATAATGACATGATAGTGTACATTAAAAAACCCTATAGACTCTACTAAAAAACTACTCAACATAATAAGTGAATTTGGCAAAATAGCAGGGTACAAAGTCAATATTCAGAAATCGAAGGCATTTCTGTACACCAACAATAAATTTTTAGAAATAGAAACTAAAAGAAAAATCCCACTTACCATAACAACAAGAAAAAATAAAGTACCTAGGAATACACTTAACCAAGGAGGTAAAAGACCTGTATTCAGAAAACTATATAACACTGAAGAAAGAAATTAAGGAAGATACAAATAAATGGAAGCATATACCATATTCATGGATGGGCATAACCAACATCATTAAAATGTCCATACTACCCAAAGCAATTTATAGATTCAATGCAATCCCTATTCAAATACCAATAACATATTTCGCAGACCTAGAACAAATACTTTCAAAAATTTATAAAGAACCAAAAAAGATCCCGAATAGCCACAGCAATCTTGTGGAAGAGGAACACAGTAGGAGGAATAACAATACTTGATATCAAATATACTACAAAGACATGGCAATCAAAACAGTCTGGTACTGGCATAAGAACAGACATATAGATCAAAGGAACAGAATAGAGAGCCCAGAAATAAACCCATGTCTATATGGCTAATTAATATTTGACAAAGGGGGAAGGAACATAAAATGAAGTGAAAAGAGCCTCTTCAACAAATGCTGTTGGAAGAACTGGACAGGGACGTGCAAAAAAAATTAAAACTAGACCACCAACTTACACCATGCACAAGAATAAACTCAAAGTTGATCAAAGATTTAAATGTAAGCTGTGACACCATGAAAGTCCTAGAGGAAAACATAGGCTGTAAAATTTTAGATATCCTGCAGAACAACGTTTTCACTGACATATCTCCTAAGGAAATGAAAATAAAGGAAAGAATAAACAAATGAAACTACATCAAACTAAAGAGTTTCTGCTCAGCAAAAGAAAACATCAGCAAAATGAAAAGGGAACCAACATATGGGAAAACATATTTGCCAATGATACCGCAGACAAGGGATTGATCTCCAAAATATATAAAGAACTGATATGATTCAACACCAAGGAGACAGACAACTGAATTATAAAATGGGTAAAGGACCTGAACAAACACTTCTCCAAAGAGGACATTCAGAAGGTCCATAGAAATATGAAAGTATGCTCAACATCACTAGCCATTAGAGAGATGCAAATAAAAACGGCAATGAGATACCACCTCACACCAGTCAGAATAGCTATCATCAATAAATCAACAACAACTTGTGCTGGCAAGGATGCAGAAAAAAACGGAACCTTGGTGCACTGTTGGTGGGAATGCAGACTAGTGCACCCACTATGGAAAAAATATGGAATTTCCTCAAAAAACTAAAAATGGAACTGCCTTTTGAAGCAGCAATTCCATTGCTAGGATTATATCCAGAGAATCCTGAAACACCAGTTCAAAAGAACCTATGCACCCCTATGTTCATAGCAGCACTATTTACAATAGCCAAGTGCTGGAAACAACCTAAGTGCCCATCTGTAGATGAGTGGATCAAAAAACTATGGTACATTTATACAATGGAGTACTATGTAGCAGAAAGAAAAAAGGAACTTCTGCCATTTGTAACAACATGGATGGAACTAGAGAAAATTATGCGTTGCGAAATAAGCCAGGCAATGAAAGAAAAGTACCTTATGCTATAACCTATTACAGGAGAATAATGAACAACACAAACAAATGAGCAAAAGTGAACCAGAGGTATTTAAACAAGGATAGACTAACAGTGACAAGGGGGTTGTGGCAGGGAGATAAGAAGGTAAGAGGGGAAGGGTCTAGTCTAAGAATATGTATAAATGGCCCATGGACATGGACAAAGGGGTGGGGACTGACTGTGGGAGAAGGAGTGGGCAGGGTGTGGGGAAGCAATAAGTGGGACAACTGTAATAAAAAAACAAACAAAAATTTTTAATGGGGAAAAAAGAAAATATAAAGAATGGAAGTGCAGTTTTAGTGAATACTAGAAAGACAAGGATTTTTCTTCACACTTTATATTTTTCTCCCTACCTGGTCCCTCCAGAATTCGGCATGCTGAGGAAGTAAGTAATGACATAAGGTTCTTTCCATAAAACTAATAAGACCAGTTGTTAATAGAGGTTTTGTTGACCACAACTTTGACTGGCATGTCATGCCTAAAGGAGGCATTCTTGGTCTCTGGTTGTTACCAAAAAGCCCTGAGAAACTAGGATTGAGTTTTGAAGGTAATAAAAGCCCACAAGGAAAAAGGTCTGGTATCTTGGTTGGTTGTGCATTCCATGGCAATTTCTGCAGGGAAGGAACGAAGGTTGCTTTCCTGAAAGATGGCTAGAAGTGACCTTAAGGCACAATGGAAAACCTGAAGGACTTGGAAAAGACAGGTGTTTACAGGCAAGTCTGAATGGCATATATGTGGCTCAGCTTCTGTGTCCTGAATGACAGACTGAAGGTCACCCTAAATGTTCCTTATGTAAATTCCAGTAAGCAGACTTAAAGATAATCAGTGATCATTTGCTGCTCTTGTTGTGTTTATGCAAATGAACAGGATGAATTAAAAATGGACTTAATGCAGTCCTTTTAATGACAAGGGGGGTAATCTTAAGGAGAAAAATCATGATTCAAGGAAAATCACATGCTCAGAGGTAGACTATAAAGTGGTGCAGCTGTCTTTAAAGTTGTTTGTTTTCATTTGAAAGTTAAACTAGGTCTGTGGCATCATCAAAGCTGTTTAATTTACAGGTTAGAAGAATGTCAAATGCCTTGCAATTGGATGTCTTTCCGATAAGACAGTCTTACAGATTTAGGGACTGGTTTGTGAGACATATTGCATAAATTAGCATGTGTTTTCTTTTTTCAAAGGGCATAAGCCTCTGATCTCATTACCTGAGTGATTGTCTGTACTTATAGGCCTCACTTAATCCTGTCTGCATTGCTGCCTCCTGAGACTCAATGGTTTGACTGAACTAAGTGGCTGGGTTGGTGAAGAATGGGGTGGTCTGTGGGCTTCACTTTAAAACTGGTTTCTCTTTTCTATCCTAATGTCTGGGACAGAAATAGCCCAGAGGTCTGAGAGGGGGGAAACCTAAAATATTCCCCTCAGCCCAAATTAAGTATAGTGGGAAAAGGCGTTTTGTACAGATATGATGTGTCTGGCACACCTTCCTCCAAAGAAGTCCTTTTTTTTCCCTAATGTGGGACATTTAAAAATTAATCCCTGCCTTCTGTCATCTAGTGGTTATGGATTGAATGATGCCTTTTAATCCTGTTGCCAAATCTGTTGCCCCCAGAATACAACAAGGATGCCAGCCTGTTAAACCAAGCACGCCGTTGTCTGGGTACAGCCAGCTGACCTAGAGTCTGCAAGATCCTTCCCCATGTGGGAAGGCTAGCCTCCCCTCCACACCTCCACTCTTATTAGGGATTTCTGGACCCAAGTGTAGGTACGACAACGACCATGTCCAGCTTGAAGCAGCTAGAGAAGCACTAGACCTTTGCCCATTGTCCTTTATAAGATTATAAAGTGTCTTAAGTCTGACAGGGAGCGACCGTTATTTTTTATTGTTATAAATAAATAAATAATTGTTTTTAAAAAGCGTAATAATAATATAGGAAAGGGAGAGGCCAGAGAAATTGTATGCACAACCCATGGGCATTGACTGGGGGTGGGGATTTCCCGGGGAGGGGGTGCTGGGCAGGGTGGAGCAAGGGGGAAAAATTGGAACTATTATAACAATATAATTAATAAAATATACTTAAAACTTTTATAATACTTTTGTTATTATGGTTTTATTTTATGTATTCACAGACTTTATATAATATATATTCTTACTATGTATTAGAATATCTCTCCATATTCTCATTAACCGTCACTGTGGTATTTCATATATTTTCCAACCTGAAGAGAAAAAACATAAACATCCTTTTTATGCATTTTCCTGGTTTCTAATGAAGTTGGCCCTAGAGCCAGCTGGACATAATAATTTTTCTGTAAATTTTCTTTTATTCCCATTGATTTTTTTTCTTAATGAGGCTTAATATTGGTATAGGTAATATGGCTAACAAATTTTCTAATGTAAT
The DNA here is from genome assembly GCF_987537825.1 of Furipterus horrens. Taxonomy (NCBI): domain Eukaryota; kingdom Metazoa; phylum Chordata; class Mammalia; order Chiroptera; family Furipteridae; genus Furipterus; species Furipterus horrens. Next base: position 172,113,105 of record NW_028327175.1, on the reverse strand, counting down.
TTAGTTACTAAGCCATTTTTTCTCCCCAAGAATTGAACAATATTGTTTTATATTGCATTCATTTCTGTCAACACATATATTTCTCTATGTGCAATATTTCCCATATATTATCCTATTCATGTATTAAAATTACTTCATTTCTTAACATATTTTTACAATGGTAGTACCACTCTGGCTTCATTGTTATTCGTGATTTTTATAGCATTTATACAGTTTCATATATAGTATATTTTTAAACATACAAGTTTCTTAAATATTTTGTGGGGTTTTAATGAGTGTGAGGACAATAGAATCTGTCAGATTCCCTCACCCTGGATGCCCCAGGCATGGGCTGCTTAGAGATAATAATTAGATTTGTATGCACAGAATACGTGCAGTTATTTAAGCATTGATGTTATATTTTGGCTAGTAGCCAGCTTTATCTATGCATAGTATATAAGGGGTGGAAACCCCACAGGAGCATGTGCAGTAAGCAGTGGGAGCATGGTTGGAAGTCAGCTGGTGGATAAACACACGCATGCAGTGGAGAGCAAGTGTGAATGCTGTAATATCTGCAATAAAGGAATGTCAGAAATCTCATCTTTACCTCATGTATTCTTCCAGTTGCCTGAAGCAAAACTTAACTTGCATTGGTTCCCAAACAATGAGATTGAAATAACATTCTTCATTACAGCAGTGTAGTTTTCTGTGTTAAAGTTTTAGATATTTCTTGTTAATTTATCTTATCTATATTAACATTTTTCTTTTCTTTTTATTAACATTTTCAATATGGCCATTGTTGGTATACATCAAATAATAGAACTCTTGAAATAATAGAACTCTTGCTAAGATATTTGCTTCTCTTTTATTTTACATTTTTTGTAATCTACAATTTTTGGGGGGGTATTTATTTTTTATTTGTTATTCCCTGCTTCTTTCTCTGTTCATATTGTATATTTTTTCACAACCCTCACCATAATAATTTTGAAAAATATGGGTCCTGTATTGATTAAGTGCTATTTGGCTTACTTATTTGTAGTACAAAACCCCCATTTCTTCTGTATGTTTTCCTGCCTTTATTTTTCATCCCAAACCAACAATCTCTGATGCTTCCTGCTTGACACAGGTTAGAAAGAAAACTTACAGTTTTACCTTCTTTGTATTCATACTTAAACCCAAAGTTTTAGACATTTCTATTTCTAAATACTTTTTGTATACCTGAGTTTTTGTTGTTATTGTTGTTATGGATTTTTCAAAGAAATAGAATATAAATGATTTTGATATTCAAGGAATTTTTTATATTTTCATGTTTGCTGATGCTATAGCATCATGGTTTCTGTGATTTCATGGATTTATTTGTTATTAAATGTTTAATATTATATATATGTATATATAACATTTATTTATGCACGCATACAAATATACACCCATACATTAGGGCCTGGTTTGATCTTCCAGTCAGGGCACATCAGAGAAGGAAAACTCTGACTCCAAAAAACCTCCGCTGCCTTGCGGCATACCTCTTCAGGGGAAAGGCTAAGGGAGTAAACCCAGACAGAAAATCTGGAGCCGGAGTCCCTAAGGCGGTTTGACGTTGTAGTCAACACCGGCAACTCCTGCGGCGCACCTGAAGCCAAGCTGTATTGACTCCGTCTTTCCCTTGGACCCTTCAGCTGCGAAGAGAGGGGGGGTCTGCTGCATGGGCAACAGCAGACCCTCCATATCACCCTGCCCAGGCTCTGTAGCTTCAGCTTCACTGGAGAGGACACTCCAGCGTCATCGCAAGATGTCGATTCAACACGGGAGGAGACAGATACCGTGTCATTCCCGAGTCGGACTGCACAACCATTCTCGGCGGTGCAGATAGACTCTTAAGAAGCTACACCATTGTCTCTTGAGATGGACGGCTGCCAACGACATTAGGGCCTATGACAAGAGGATATTTTATAGTTAAATACAACATCATCAAAAATTTAATGATATTTTACTAGAACTTGTATTTCTATACTTCTTCAGCTGAGGGTATGTATTTAATAATAAAACATTTTTCATCATAGCTACATGAGGAAAAAAGTAATGAATGGTATTAGTAGCTTCCCCTTGTATAAAACTGTTCATTCTTAAGATTAAATCATATTTCTGTTTATGGAAATATTGGTGAAAAATACCCAGATAAATATTCCCATTAGAAAACATGTAAAAATTCTGTATGAAATAAAAAAGAATATCTGTATATAAGTATTTCCATAATCATAACTACATATAAAATTTAATATCTGTAGACAGAAATTCCTCAGAAGCTAAAAAAAAGTTTGAATCTGGAGTGATAACACTTCTGCTGTGAATAACACTAATCGATGATGACAAAACCCAGGTCTTAGCATGTACAGGAGGACAGCAGACAAACGTGTTAGGTCTATACAAACTGTCATTTTAAATTGGAGACCTTTCATCTGAGTGAAATGCTTAAAAAAACCCTGATTTATTCTTAGCTTTTGGTAAATGAAGAAAAAAAAGCCAAGTCCAAAAGACGTGGTGACTCAATGTACTTGATAATGTGTGTATGACAGAGGTAAAAACAAATGCCATATGGAAAAGCTGGCTTTAGACCCAGGTCTTCTTTGTATTTCAGTAAGAAAAGTGACAATGGAAATGAGTTCAAAATTTTTTAAAAATTCCAAGACCCATGAAGAAACATTACCATAAGCAAGTTTCAGTAAAAGTAACAACTTGCTAAATTGGGCCTGGAGAATCTTCAAGCACTAGGGTTATCATATATAAAATATAAAACTCTGTGTGTGTGTGTGTGTGTGTGTGTGTGTGTGTGTGTGTGTGTGTGTACATTGTCTTATTCAGGCTACAAAAACAAAATATCACAAACTGGGTGGCTTAAAAACAACAGAAATTTAATTCTCACAGACCTAGAAGTTTAAGATCAGGGTATACTGGCATTGTCAGGTTCTGTGAAGGCCCTCTTCTGAGTTGCTATCTTCCCTCATATGATGGAAGGGACTAGGGAGCTCCATGTTGTTTCTTTTAGAAGAGCTCTAATCTTATTTATGAGAGCACTTCCCAAGGCCCCATTTCCTAATACCCTCACATTGGCCTTTAGGATCTGACAATTTGGATTTTAGAGAAACACAAACCTTCAAACCATAGCCAAAAAAAAAAAAAAAGTTGGAAATATGACTAATAAACAAGACAGTATTGACTTTGAATAAGGTACATTTATTAAGAATTATATTTTCTTGGAATAAAAAAATGTTAAAATTGTAATTATAAAGTTATTAAATATTTTGCAGGATATTAGAGAGGGAAATAAATTAGAAATTCAGACAACTGGAAAAATTATCCAGAATGCAACAAAGACAAAAACTTATGAATATGAATTAGAAATTATGATATATAAATGAGAGTATAATAACTTCCAATATAGCTCTAATTTGATTTAAAAAAAGAAAAAATAGAAAGAATAAAGGGTATATAACATTTTGAAAACAAAATGAATACATTTTTTAAAATTGAAAGTCACCAATCTGAAATTCCAATGAATACTAAGCAGAATGAGTAAAAATGAGGTCATAAGATTATGTTGATATATTATAATGAAACTGCAGAACTCCAAAGAAACCTAAAAGTCATCAAAGCAATCACAGAGTGATGAATTTCCTATAAACACACAACTTTTTAACAGCCACGTTAGAAACCAATAGAAATAAATAATAAATACTAAGAGAAACAATTATTTTTTAAATATTTTGTATTTTTTTACATCAGTGTATAAATGCAAATTATTTGATTACAGGTAACAAAGGCACGTATGCTCTATCCTGAGCAAAAACAAAAACAAACAAAAAATAACAAGGATACTAGAATCTTTATAAAACTCAAGTACAATAGGACTCCAAAGGAACTAGAACCAGGAACTGGAAATAGAGAGGGAACCATAGCAACTCTTTCATTTTCTTTTTCATCCCCCCACCCACCTCCAGCATGTCTATGAATGATCACACAAATGCTCTATGAATATTGATTTTGGATTTCCAAATAAATTTTAGCAAGTAGATAAATTTATAAATGTGGAATCCATAAATAATTAGGATTGATTGTGTAATTTAGCCTAAATATTTTGTCTCATGTTGCCTTGTATCATTGTACTCCTGATCATTGTCAAAAATCGATGATAATTTATCTCTCTCAATTATACTGTGAAAAATGTCAGTCACTATGTTAACCTTGTCAGCATTGGATGAACCAATATTCTGCATTGTGAACTTCTTTTCCGTTACAGAGGACAATCAGCTGAATACATGATTCTTATATCATCACTGTGAAAATTATTTAAAATTTGTTTGGATTAATATTACTTTTTAATATACATGTCAGAGAACAAATGACTTAAAATGGAATATAGCCAATTATCTAAAACACTATAATTGCTTATTTCTATGTTACGTTTATTCAACATATTTTATGTTGTGGCTATTTTCCTATAACTGGTTTTACTGAAAACACTCTCCAAACTTTGACGAACCACTTTAAAATTTAATTTCATTTTAATTATAATGAGCAAGCTGCCCCTTAATAATTTTCAAGCCCAAGCATCGGCTTTAAAATATCTCAATTACCACAGGAAAATAATGTGTAGTATGCTCTCATTAACTCTTACTTATGGTTTGCAATAAGAGTGGTGGCACAGAGAGAATTTTGTCATTAGTAAAATTTATATGTCATCATTAAGGTATAAATATAAAAATTATTCATTATGGTCAGTGTTAAAGGGTATTTCTTAGGTTGCTAGCCAGTAGGGTAATCAGCTGAACTTGGGTCCCAGGAACCAGACCCCCATGGTTGTATGCTTCAACCAAGCAGAACAAGAAACTTGACCTAATTGTTATTCCTTTGAGCAGTGACCTAATCCTTTGAGCAATGACATGGGGAATAGTGGGAAATTCTTTTATCTATACAAGTTGTATTTCTGTCCAAGTTCCTGCACCTGAAATGCTTTATAAACCCCCCAATCCCTAAGGTCGGGGCTATCCACCTAAGTCCGGCTTGTGGACAGGTGAGCAGTCACTGGACAGCTAATAAAGGATCTTTAAATTCTAATTTGGTTCTCACACTTGCTGCACAACAGTCAGTTTTCCCCTAACTTAATTTATTTGTACCTGTATTAAAAAATATATTATAGAAAATTTATGAAAGAAAGGAAATCATCCATGGAGACATAATTACACTCAGCATTTAAAAATAATATCATAGACTTATGGCCAAGGTGGAGGCTTAGACAGGCATGCTGGTTCCCTTCACAACTAAGAAGGAATACAACTACCTCAAAACTAGAAACATCCAGAAGTTCCAGAAAATCGAGCTGCATGGAAGTCCAACAAACAAAAATATAAAGACAAAATACTCACCCAGACAGGTAGAAGGGGCGGAGCTGGGATGGAGAAGATTCAGTGTGGTATCAGTGGCAGCACTGGTAGTGGCAGGTCAGTGGAAAGCACAGTCACATGTTTTAAAAAGTCGGGAGGGACACCTGGGGAGTGTTTCTAGCTCTTGAGAAGACTTCAGAGCTGGCAGTTCCAGTGCCAGGGAAAATCAAGCCTCATTGCTTCTGACTGTGCAAACCAGTGGGGGTTGGGGTGGAGAAAAAAATGCTGGTCTTTCAGCAGAGTCCACTTGTTTAAAGGGTCTTCACAGTACTAGAATATCTTCAGACCCACCCACTCGTTGGGAACAACAGCCAGGGCAACACGCAGTGGGAGAAGTGCCTGGAAAAGGGGCAAGTTCTGAGCAAGCAGCATTGTTTCCTCTCAGACCCTCCGCCCAGCACCACAACGTGGTGAAACAGGTCACCCATACTGATTAATACCTAAGGCTCCACCCCTTACAATGTAACAGGAGAGATGGCTGTACCTAAGACACAGAGGCAAACAAATATAGTAGTCTGTCAAGATGAGGAGACAAGAGAAGTATGGCCCTAAAGAGGGAATGGATCAAGGTTCCAGTGGGAGAACTAAGTGACCTGGAGATAGCCAACTTAACAGATGAGGAGATAGCCAACCTAACAGATGCAGAATTCAAAACACTGGTGATAAAGATGCTCACATGCTCTACAGATATGCTTGCGTATGGCAAATGCATAAGGGAAAAAGTGAGGCTATGCTAAGTGAAATGAAGGAAAATCCACAGAAAACCAATGGTGAAGGGTAGGAAACCGGGGTTCAAATAAATGATTTGGAACATAAGGAAAAAAAAAAACCAGTCAACCAGTACAGAATGAGGAAACAAGAATTGTACCAACATCGGAATTATAGGGGTGCCAGAAGGAGAAGAGGAAGAGCAAGTAATTGAAAGCTTATGTGAAAAAAATAATGAAAGAAAATGTCCGAAATATGGTAAAGGAAATAGACAAGTCCAGGAAGCACAGAGTCCCAAACAAGCTAGACCCAAAGAGGACCACACCAAGACACATCATAATTAGAGTGCCAAAGGTGAAAGATCAAGAGAGAATCTTAAAAGCAGCAAGAGAAAAGCAGAGAGTTACCTTCAAAGGGGTGCCTATAAGACTCTCAGCTGATTTCTCAAAAGAAACTTTGCAGGCAAGAAGGGATTGGAAAGAAGTATTCAATGTGATGAAAAGCAAGGACCTACAACCAAGATTACTCTATCCGGCAAAGCTATCATTTTGAATGGAAGGGCAGATGAAGTGCTTCCCAGACAAGGGAAAGCTAAAAGAGTTCATCATCACCAAGCCATTATTCTATGAAATGTTAAAGAGACTTATTTAAGAAAAAGAAGATCAAAACTATGAATACTAAAATGACAACAAGCTCACAACTATCAACAACTGAATTAAAAAATAAAAACAAAATCCAACTAAGCAAACCAGAATAGGAACAGAATCATAGGTATGAGGATCATTTGGAGGGTTATCAGCTGGGAGGGGGAAGGGGGAGAAGTGGGGAAATGGTGCAAGGATTAAGAAGAATAATTGGTTAGTACAAAATAGACAGGGGGGAAATAAAGAATAATATAGGAAAGGGTGAAGCCCAATAACTTATATGCATGACCCATGCACATAAACTAAGGGGGGGTGGGTTTGCTAGAGGGAAGGGGGTTACTGGGCAGAGGGGAGCAAAGGGGGAAAAAACGGACTACTGTAAAAACATAATCAATAAAATATACTTAAAGAATAATATAATAACTATCTATCGGGCCAAGCTGTTACAGAACAGCATTTGGGGTCCTGCTCCCTGCCACCATTCTCTAGGTAAAACTCCAGAGGCAAAGGTTAGGTGATAAAGAAAATAACTTTTTATTCAAAAGCTCCACAATTTTGAAATAAACATATGTCTACATGTATTAATCACTTAACCCTATCAATTAAGGCTAAACTCTTAATGCCTGAGTTCTCCTATGGTCTTCCCCACCCTCTGTCTCATTAGTTTTAATTATCTTATTTCTATATGGTTAGTTTACAAACTAAAATAACATAAGATATGAAAGCTACCCAATTTTGGAAGAATGGTAGGCTTCTGCCTCAGGGGTCATCCCCTCTAGAACACCCAAAGAATAAACCTGCCACCTTCGACCAAACCAGCATGATCCTAGGCTGTGCCTGGAGTTCTTTCCCATCCAAAATACCATCATTTGGGAGAAGTGCGCAGGAGCAGCACAATCATTAAGACATCCTCAAGGAAGAGAGAAACTGAGAGAATCTGAAAGCCTGCCAGTCTGAGAGCCCTCCTTTTATTTCAAATCATCTCACTCATAATTCCTTGTGCTCTGAAAGCATTCAGTTTCTCAGCCAATCCCAACTTCAGCTGTTTACCATTGCCTTGGACAATCTCCTCCTATGGCCACTCCCTCCTCCTCCCTAGTGATCTGATCAATTTCTCTTTATGAAAGTGGGTACTTGAAGCATCAAGGGACCACTTTGTAAAGTATATGATTTTCTAACCACCTTGCTGTACATCTGAAACTAATCCAGAATAATATTGAATGTAAACTAAAATTAAAATAAATTTTAAAGAGAATAATAACACAAAAGTATATAGTTTCAAATGGGGAAAATAAATGAATGTAAAATGTAATATGTCACCAACAAAAGAAGTTATTCTTTTCAAAATCACTACTAAGTTGCATATTTCATGTTAAAATTGGGAAAAACAACCAAAAGGATTCCTATTAAAGTTACTAATAAAATAAATTATCAAAAATAAATATGATTTAATATTAATCAGAACTTGCTTAACCAATTAGATGTAAAGGAAGCAAAGTTATAAACAGAAAATAAATTTATTTTTTATTTATTATAAAGAAAAATGGCCAATATTTTGACAATTTACTCATTATATGATTATATACCTAAAATATACAGATTATTTTATAAGATTATAGTATTAAAGGAATTTAGCATCTTGTTAGAAGATAAAGGTGAAAATAAGAATTGTTTAATATCTGTGCCAGCAATAATGAGCTAGAAAGTATTTGAAAGTAAGTGAAATAAATTGTAATAGTTGTAATATCAACTAAATATACTTTGAAATACACATACTGAGAATTAAATGTTATCTAAAGTGAAAAATCCATACATATTCACCCAGATAGTATATCAGGGTCATGAATGTTGGAAAGAAAAAGTATAATAGAAGAGAGAAGACATAGAACTTTATTTCCTGAGTTCAAATCCAAAATCTGCCATTTATTAGCTCTGCTATCTTAGACAAGTTATTTAACCATTGTGTTCCTCAGTTTCTTCAACTCTAAATTGCAACTATTAATAATACCTACCTCATATAGTTTTTTTAAGTTTTGAGTGAGTTAATACCACGGACATAGTGATAAAATACTGCCCAGAGAATAGTAATGTTATGACCATGTCAATTATTTATATTGTAGGTAAAACCTGAAGATCTTGATCTTTTTCAAATAAACCCCAAACCTAATACCAACACTCACAAGGACGTTGAAAAGGATTTTCCTTTGAACTCAAAAGAAAATTTTAAATCAAATAAATTAAAAACAAGTATAAATAGTGAGAATAAATGGTCAGGTATGTTTATTATTACAATTTATTAAATATAAAATTACATATAACAGTAAGATACTAGAAGTATTAGTGGACATATCATCCTGGACTTTCCAGTAAAGATGCATTAAAATATTAGTATTACCAAGTACCATGCATTTAAGACTTGATAGATGTCAGATATTTCATCAGGCTTTTAATCAGCATTCACCAACACAATCAGGCAAATAATTTGCTACTGTCTCATTTTATAAATAAGGATACAGAAGAAAATTAGGGGATTACATAGCTTGTTAGTAGTTGTGTCCTAACAAAGGGAAAGAAAATATTTTAAGTATGAAATAATAAACTTCAATCATATTATTAAATATTGTATTATATTTTATTTTATTAAATATTGTTGTAATAATACAAATAAATCTGGATAACTCATGAATCAGGCTTGGCCTAGAGTTTTAGTTCAACAAAAAGTAATCCAGTGCATAAAGCTTTGATGAATAATGTCAGTCTTGATAAAGTTTTTTTATGTATATTTTATTGATTATGCTGTTACAGTCATCCCAGTTTTTTTGCTCCCCTCCACCCAGTATCCCCCTTCCCACCAGCAATCCCATCCCCCTTAGTTCATGTCCATGGGTCACGTGTGTAAGTTCTTTGGTTTCACCCTTTCCTATACTATTCTTAAAACTCCCCTGTTTATTTTGTATCTACCAGTAATGCTTCTTAATCCCTGCACCATTTCCCCATTTCTCCCCCTTCCTCCTCCCAGCTGATAACCCTCCAAATGATCTCCATACCTATTCTGGTTGTTTGCTTATTTTTGTTGTTATTTGTTCTGATTTTATTTTTTAGGTTCTGTTGTTGATAGTTGTGAGTTGTCGTTTTAATGGTCATAGTTTTGATCTTTTTTTTCTTTAATAAGTCCCTTTAACATTTCATATAACAAGGGCTTGGTGATGGTGAACTCCTTTAGCTTTACCTTGTCTGGGAAGCACTTTATTGGCTCTTCCATTCTAAATGATAGCTTTTCTAGATAGAGTAATCTTAATTGTAGGTTCTTGATTTTCATTTCTTTGAATACTTCTTGCCAGTCCCTTCCTGCCTGCAAAGTTTCTTTTGAGAAATCTTGTGAAAGTCTTACAGGAATCCCTTTGTAAGTAACTCTCTGCTTTTCTCTTGTGGCTGTTAAGATTCTCTCTTTATCTTGAACCTTTGGTATTTTAATTGGTGTGGTCCTTGTCAGGTACAGCTTGTTTGGAACTCTGTGCCTCCTGAACTTGTATGTCTATTTCATTTGCAAAGTTAGAGAAGTTTTCTTTCATTATTTTTTTTCACATAAGTTTTCAATTACTTGCTCTTCTTGTCCTCTTGGTATCTCTATGATTCGGATGTTGGTACATTTAAAGTTGTCCCAGAGCCTCCTAAGCCTCTCCCCATTCTTTTTTAAATTCTTGTTTCTTTATTCTGTACTGGTTGACTGTTTATTTCTTCCTTATATTCCAAATCATTGATTTGAATAAACACTTGCTTCATTCCCTTCACCATTGGTTTCATGTGGATTTTCCTTCATTTCATTTAGTATAGCCTTCAGTTCTTCCCTTATGTATTTGCTGTAATTAAGCCTGCCTGTCAGATCTGTGAGAACAATTATCACCAGTGCTTTGAACTCTGTATTTGTTAGGTTGGCTATCTCATATCTCTTAGTTCTCCCACTGGAACCTTAATCTGTTCCCTCTTTTGGGCCATACTTCTCTGTCTCCTCAACTTTACAGCCTCCTTTTTTTGCCTCTCTCTTATGTAGAGCTATTCCACCTGTTACATTGTAAGGGGTGGAGCCTTAGGTATTCGTTAGTGCAGGGCAACCCATTTCACCCTCTTGTGGTGCTGTATGTGGTAGAGGGGCCTAAGAGGGAACAATGCTGCTTACTCAGCACTTTCCCCCTTTTGAGGTATTTCCCCCACTTCCCCCTAGGGGCTAGTAACCCTCTAGCTGTTGCCCTGATTGTGGTTCCCAGAATGTGTGGGTTTGCAGATGTTCTAGAACCATGGGTGCCCTCTAAACAAATGGACTATGCTGAAAGACTGACAGTTTCTTCCACAGCCCCAACCCCCACTGTTTTTCACATTCAGAAACAATGAGGCTTTATTTTTTCTGATGCTGGATCCATGAACTTTGCTGTCTGGTCTGAAGCTGGGATCACTCCCCACATGACGCTCTCAACTTTTATAATGTGTAACTTCACTTTCCACTTGCAAGCCACAGCCACTGCCTTGCTGCCACCACCACCGCTGTCACACTGTGTCCTCTCCACCCAGCTCTGGCCCTCCTACCTGCCTGGATGAGTATTACTTCTTTATAGCTTTGTTGGACTTCCATGTAGTTCGATTTTCTGGTGGTTCTGGTTATTTTTAGTTTTGAGGTAGTTGTAATTCTTATGGTTGTGGAGAGAGGTGAAGCATGTGTACTTATACCTTCATCTAAGTCAGAAATCTGATACAGTTTTTCTTAAGATGTCTGTAAGCAGACACATAAGAGAGCAAAATACAGTAGAAGACATCTTAGGTTTTTTCCATTTTCCCTCTCTTTAGCTCATCTTCCTTCCATCAACACCACAACTTCTCCACATTTTCTTTTTTTTCTTCCATGGCATTACTGTAATCCTCACATTTTCCATATCTGGGAGATGCTCTATGTTCCCCTGATCTGATATTATCTCTTGATATAACCCCTCTCCTTCTCTTCACCCAAATTGAAACCCCTAAGTCTAGTAACTATCTCCTATTTCTTTTCATCGCACTCTTATTTAAATTCTTTTTTCTTTGCATAAAAATTGTAAACACTTTTCAATATCAGAACATATTTATCCCTTACATGTTTTATTGACATACGAACATTTTGCTATATGAATGAATGTTTACTATTACATCTAATCAATTATCAGCTGTTGAAATTTTGGTTTTTCCAATTTCATTACTACAAACAACTGTAAAACAAACAGGCTTGCAGTTAATTATGTTAAAATCTGACCATACGCTTAATTATTTCCTTAGGATAAATTTCTAGTTAATTGAATGTTTGGTTCATTGTTTATACATATTGTTAAGGCTTTTGATGCATATTATCAAATTACCCTGCAGATAGCTTATACACATTTAAATTCACTCAACAGAGACTGAGGAGTATTAAAAAAAAGTATCTCATTGTTATTTTAATTTGCATTTCACAGTAAGATGTGAAATTGTTTCATAACATTACATTTGCCAAAAAGGTAGCCAGTTGCCTTCAGAATGTTTGTTAATTAAACCAGTTGAAATCGAAACTATGAAAACACAGCATAGTATGTGCATATAGTATTTCCTACGCATTGAATAAACACAAACACACACATGCACACATATTTTATATTGTTGGCTGATCACTCAGAAAATTGCATAGATAAATGTCTAACTTCTGAATATTTACCAAATAGAAAAGTGTGTTTTTGTGTGTAATTCCATGCTCATGAGTGGTTTGTGTAATAGATTTAGATCAAGATCAATATTTTCCCAACTACCAATGAACATAAAATATATCTGCATGTATATGTTTCCTTGGTAGCATGTGAAATATGTTTCTTACTGTGAGCTCAGAAAAGTGTGAAAGCCATTGATATAAACAATCTGTGGAATTAAATGTGTTAATACATTGGTGTGGTTTGTGTAACATATTTGTATACAATAAGCACATGTACATGTTTTGTAAGTATTAGGATCATTATACACATATGTGTTTATGTGTATATCATGATCAGGAAAATGTAAGGCCTTTTAAATGAAAATATGCCTTCTGATATATATCTCAAATATATATATCAAAACCTCTGCCATCGACTTCAACACTGTCTAATTCTACAAATAGGCAACCCCTCCTGAACTAAGGGCTTTACAGTATCCTCTATGAAAAAGGTAGTTTCTATTTATTGAGTCCTGCTTTACAGTAAGGTTTGTGAAGCTAGACTTATGCATTCAATAACACACAACTCTGCTCATGGGCATAAATTGAAGTTGACAAGTCTCTTTTGTTTCATTGGCTCTTCAGATGAGACAAAACCATTCGCAAGAGTCAAAGTAGCAAAATTTTCCTCTTAAGTTTTTTTTACCTTGATCATAGGAGGGAAATCTCACCTCAAAGAGGGATAAAGTAGCGGGAGTCTCAGTATTTTCCTCAAGACATTTGAATATATGTAAATCATCAATATTCTATTTTTTAAAAAATACATTGATTCTGCATACATAACCTAAGCATTCGGCACATGATAAATGGAACACAAAAGTTATCCTTATGAATTAAAAGATTAAGGTAGAACCAAAGCCAGAATATTGGTGATGGACACTGAGGAGCACTGGGAAAATGTCTTCCTACTTCAGTTCAAACAATCTTATTAAAAAGAAATATACTGCTTTGTGCATCATTGATTCTCAAGGGTTATTTGAATATAACTTAGAGAGCCCTGCATGATCAGACTGTTGGCAGCAAAATGTTATACGTGATTGGACCTTAGTTCACCAAACTTGATGCTTGAATTCTGGCAAAAAAAAAAGAAAAAAAAATCACAGTCGAGGCTCAGATTATGAGAAAGTTTATTTAGAAATCCACAGAGGTAGAAGAAGTGAGCCATAAAAGAAAACATGCCTGGAAGGAGGAGTGGAGAAAGGTGTGTGCTTGCTCTATAGAAAGCTGAGCTGACTTCTCCATCCTAAGAGCTTTTATGGATGGGGATATTAGGTGAGTGTAGAGAGAAGGACCAATAAAATGACATTCCTATCAAGGTAGCATAGAGTATATAAAACAGTGGAGTCACTCATGTCAACCAAAATGGCTGTCAGACAACTATGACACTTTGGCTCAAGGGGGAAACTACCTAAGTCATTTTAGACACATCTTCCAAGGGGACACACTTAAGATATCTGCCCACGTGGTCAGAGCAGACACATCTGGCAAGGAGACACGGCTAAGATATCTTCATATGTGATCAGAATAGCCTTGTCTGCAGAGTGGGACCACCCATAGATAGGCTGCTGTGGGAATTCTACTCTTGCCAGTAGGGGTGTCAAGGAAAACAAGCATGTACCACCCATAAGCTCCTGGGCAAATTCCATACTTAGCATCAAGGGTGTCAAGACATTTATCAAAAAGCCCAGAAGGGTGGAGTAAACCACTTTCAATGTATACCTGAGGCAGGTTTCAGACCACTGCTGAGATAGCCAAGCTCCACATGGCAGAGTGCTGCTTCATGCCATACTGATCTGCCTTGGCAATGGCCATCAGAGGCTCTGTCCTGCTGGACTGAGGACTTTGTCTGCCCCACTGCCCACCTTGCTCCAGAGATGCTTCCTCCCAAGATATTGACAACTCCCTTGCCCACCATATTGTCTCCAGGACCTGCAGACTGAGACTCTGGGACTCAGACTCATTACCTGGTGCTGTGTGTTTGTGTGCGTGTGTTATAATTCTCTCAGATTGTTAGAGTTCATGAATAGGATATTAATATATGGTGATGTTCTACTTTGAGTGAATGTGCATTCAATAAAAGTTCAGTAAATAGTATAGTTACTGTATGTGACTCTTGTCTATTCCTTGGTGCCGGGCTGCTCAGCAGGAAGCTAGCCAAGTAGCTGCCCAGCTGATCTGTAGGAAAGACACTTGTTACAGGGAGTACAGCGTCACAATAAAATATTCATCAGCTTTTCAGGTGTGTCCTTTCAGGGTTGTGATCTCCACTGATTGGTTTATGACAAGGCAGGGGGTCATTAGTCAATGCCCCTGGTCCTAAGGTCAACCATTGTGTCACTTGTCTGGTTTTTCTGCTTTTCTGGACCTGGAGCTGAAATACAACTGAGGCCTAGATGTTATCTTTAGGGGTTAATGCTTAAAGGAGTGGTTGTGAAAGGGCCCATATGGTAGTTGCATGAGGCCACTCTTTGTCCCCTTGTTATTCTTCCAAAGGGTATAACACATGATAACACATGATCAGCAATATTCTAGGTGAGGTCCTTATTTTTGCAGTTTTGCCTGGTTGCTAGGCACCTGGGGCTCCCCACCCTCATGACCTTCTGTACCTGACCCATCATTCTTGCTCTGCTCATGTGTGCCTAACTGCCTATCACAAGACCACTGTTTACATCTTTATCTCCAATTCTGGTATTTTGCTCTCCCATAATCATATTTAAGTTATAATCTAAGATTCCAAATTTATGAAAAAGTCTCACTTCTGTATTAAATACATTTATTTTTTTCTTGATATTACAATTGTTAATATTTCTCTTTAAACTAAGAAAAGAAATGTCTAAGGCTCAGAACTTTCTACAGGAGGTGGTAATTATCTATTTATATGCTTCATATCAATGTTCTGATTTCCAGAGATACCTTCTGCTTATAATACATGCTTTTGACTTTCTTCTTATGGAAAAAAGTATAAACTTGTCCCAAAGCAATTTTAATTTAAATTTTAAAAATGAATCAATCAAAAATATATATTCCATAAATAACATTATTAGATATTTATGAATATGACAAAAATCATGAGTTTGGTAGGCATATAAGTGAAGTTTTGGAAATCCTGACCTACAATATTCTTCCCCACACTCTATGTAACTAGTTCTAACCTTAAATAATCAATTTTGTCAGAGAGACATGTTGACTCTTTAAAACCAGGTTCTTAATATCCTTTTTGTTATTTTTCTCTATCTCCTTTTATGCATTTTTCAAATGATTTAATTTCTTTTAATAATTCATTTTAATTTTAATAAATATATAAATAAAATTATGTATTTCTTGTTCTCTCTTGTATCAAATTCTGTGAAGGCAGACATTATTCAAAATATCATGTGGTAAGTAATGTCAGAGGAATGGCAGTATGAGAGATGCCCTTGGTCTCTTTCAAAGTTTCAATAATTTGAACAGCTATATTTCAGCAAAGAATTTCTTGCTCAACACACAAACACACCTAGAAGATCTGCACATCGAAACATCTAAAGGTGGGCAAATGGGAGTGAACCAGTAAGGTGAGAAGGGAAAAATGCTGAGATAAGCCGGAGACTCCATCCTACAGCCAGAAGTTCATGATGAAGCTCAATTCAGAGAGGGGAAAAATTAGGTTGTGGCTGGTGCTCCCTTCAGCTGGAAGGAGCAAAGATATTTGGTGGCCATTCCTGAAGGAGTGGGCAATACGAGCTGCAGCTGAGCCCAGTGACATGGGCAGGGACACAGCACAGAAGTACAGCTACAGTTGTATGGCAGTTAGCATTCCAGACACAGAAACAAAGCTATGGAGCCTGGCCACCCCTAAATTGTTTAGAGCTTGCCTCCCTTTGCCCTTGGTGTTGGATTGCAGTGCACATTATCTTGCCAGTCTGAGAACTGGTACTACAGGATCACTTTTTCCCTGAGCAAAGCAAGATTGGATTACAGAAGACTAAGAGCACAGGGAGGACTCCATGAAGGCCCAAAATCACCGTAATAGGAATGGCAAAGAAACTAAAAAGGTGACTGGTTACCCCAGCCCACCCCACACCCATGCATTGCATCTACACTGACAGCAGCATCTGGCTGCATGGGACAGCACTGGGATTGCTCACACTTGAAGCCACATCACTGACTGCATTACTCTGTTGGTTTGGCCTTCTAGGACTGTGGTGACTCAATCACAGGGGAAGAACCCACCTTCCCATTTTCCACCACATGACAGAGAAGTGCAAGAGTACTAAAAAGCAAACAAATAAACTGTGATTCAGCCTGATCTACTAAAAAGAAAAAAAGAAAAAAAAAATAAAAGCCTTCTTTCTATTAATTCACTAGAGAAGTACCACTTGCACATAAAATGCCTATACAAAGAAGGAATCCATCAAATACCATGAGTATCCAAGGTAGTGAGGAAGCTCAGGAAAACAATTAAAACTCTCCAGAAAACAAATTAAATACATGAAAACATATGATTTAAATAGCAGATGATTAAAGATTGCAGTTCTGAAAAAACTCAACAAGATGCAAGACAGAGATAGGCAGTTAAATGAGTTCAGAAAACAAATCAACAAACAAAATGAGTAATTTACCAAAAAGATTGAAACATTATAAAAGAACCAAACTGAAATTCAGGAGATAAAAATCTCAGTTAAAGAGATCAAGAATGAATTATCAAGCATAGGAAATAGAAAAGATAAGTGATATCGACAATAGAAATCTAGAAATGATGTAGAAAGAAGAGAGAGACTTGAGCATTAACAAAAAAGAAAGAACTCTATGAGAACTATATGACTCCATCAGAAAGAGCAATATAAGAATAATAGATATACTAGAATAAACAGGAATAATTTGCGACAACAAAAACATAAAAGAGGATGGGGTAAAGGTCTGAATTTGTAAAGGTTTATGGAAATTACATGCATTCAAAAGAAAAAGGGATACTGTATATATCAATTTTTTCATAAACCTAATATTAACCACACACAAAGGAACCTCAAACTTAGACACAGCTTAAAAAAGGAGGAAACAGAGGCAAGATGTATGGAATACCACCAAATAAAAATGACAGAAATACAAAAGAAAAAAGAAAAAAAGAAGAACCAATAGAGGCACAGAGCTATCAGAAATCAAAAGATAAAATGGCTATAAGAACTCCTTATACATCAATAATTACCCAAAATGTAAATAACTGAATTCATCAATAAAAAAAGCACAGAGTAGCCCTGGCTACTATGGCTCAGTGGACTGAGCGTCAGCCTGCGAGCCAGGTGTCACTGGTTCGATTCCCAGTCAGGGCACATGTCTAGGTTGCACGCCAGATCCCCAGTTGGGGGCACAAGTGAGGAGAGGCAACCACACAGTGATGTTTATCTTTCTCTCTTTCTCCTTTCCCCTCTCTCTAAAAATAAGTAAACAAACAAATAAATAAATTATATAAAAAAAGCACAGAGTAGCAGATTAGATGAAAAAACAAAACCCAACCATATGCTGAGTTCAGCAGACACATCTAAACTGCAAAGACAAAGATAAACTCAAAGTGAAAGGGTAGAAAATGATTTTCCAAACAAATAGCATCCACAGAAAAACAGGTGTAGGTATACTTATTTGAAAAAATAGAGCTCAAGATAACATAGGTAAAAAGAGACAAAGATGGACATTTAATAATGATAAAGGAGACACTACATCAAAAGGACATAACACATCTCAACATATATGCACCCAATTAGGAATCACCAAAATATATAAAATAATCATAGAATTAAGGGGCGAAACTGACAAAAAAACACAATCATAGCTGGGGATGTAAACACTTCATTGACAGCTCTAGACATATCATCCAAATAAAAAATCAAGAAAAAACTTTTCAGCCTTAAATGACAGTAGAGGATTGGGTAAAGATGTGGCATATATATACTATAGAATTCTACTCAGCCATAAGAAAAGATAAAATACTGCCATTTGTGACACAGATGAACCTTGAGAATATTAAGTGAAATAGTTTAGTCAGAAAAAATCAAGAACCATATGATTTCACTCATACGTGGGATATAAAACTGAAACTCATAGACACAGACAACAGTATGGTAGTTACCAGAGGGAACAGGATGAGGATATAGTAAAGGATAAAAGGGGCAAAATATATGGTGATGGAAGATGATTTGACTTTGGGTTGTAGGCACACAATACAAAATACAGATCATGTATCATAGAAATGTACACTTGAAGCCTATAGGATCTTATTAACCAATGTCATCACAATGAATTTTTAAAAATCATGTGATAAATATTTTAATATTTGTTGAATCAATAAATGTAAAACTTGTATGAATAGGCACTTGGGCAGTTAAAAGTTCTCTAAAATATGGTGTTGAATTATTGCTCTTTTGTTTTTTTCAAGACTTGGTTCTTCTTTTAAAAAAAGAATTAAGCTATGAACAAATGCAAGGTAAAGTTGCTTTCCTCTGGACTCATTAGACAATGGGTGTAAAAGGAGCAGGCTACCATCAAACTTTACTCACTAGCCTGAAGGGGATTTCCAATGATCTATCTGCCTGAGAGTCCACAATCTCAAGGATGAGTTAGGTTGAGTCACCGGAAGCCCATCATACCATACATGTGTTTGGGGTTAAGAAAGAAAAATAGCCATTTTGTTGATAATGTGTCAGAATCTTTGTTGTTGTTGATGTTACCTTGTTGACAACTCCAAGCATGTTAGACATCCATGAAAGATAGCCTATTCTAGAGTGAGTGTAGTTGTGAACAGAAACTCATAAGCCAGGGCTATGAATAGAAATGAAAGGCAGAGATTTAAGAAACCCCTTATTTGTAAGGGAATGTGATGGATGCTGAGAGAGTCAATTAGTCTTGCAATTGCATTCAGTGACTATTTATTATAAGAGAGATGACAACTTATCAGTTAGTCAGTAATTGAGAATTTGATTAGGTAATCAATAATTTACTACCTTAACTGTTCATAAAATATTTCATTGCAAGATCTTAAATGGATTTTGAAATTACTCATGTTAATTAAATTTCTTTCTTAGGCAGTGCCTAGGAAATCATAATATTCCTTTATAAGAGCTATTTAAAGAAAAAAACCACTGCATGGAGAAAAATATGTTACATATAGTGTTCTTAATTTATTGTACCACACAAATTAAATTGTACCACACAAATTAAATTTTTAATTACATTTTTGCAACATAACATATCTCTTCAGGAAGAACCAAATTAGCTCTCAAAATATGTATTTTTACTTCCCTTTGTACCCAAATATATTTTTTAAAAAGTTATCTCGGTTTTTAAAGTTTAAAAATATATAGGGTAAGTAGGGTATTGTTTTAGAAAGTCTAACTTGTCACCATGGAAACCAATATTGGATATTATCTAATCCAAAATATTAAATATTACTTTTTTAAAAATAAAAATGGATCAAACCTGGAAATTCCATACAAATCTGTATGATTTTAGAGGTATGAATAGAGAGCTGAATTCTTCATTAATTCAACAAATAATTACTTGATCAATATATGTGTCATGTACTGTGCAATATGGGTGCTGCTTCTATGGAAGTTTTATTTTTTATTGGTGAGCTCAATATTTTTTAGACTAATTATAGGAAATACAGGATCTCAAGAATTCATTGTGATAGAGTGCCTCTTCTCTGCATGCACTTGGATAATATTTTTTTATTCTCTCTTGCAATTAGATGTGACCAAGTCACTGAACTCTGGACAGTGGGGTGTGAGTAGCAATGATTATGCCTGGCCCATGATAACGTCCCACATGTGCCCCTTCATGTCCTTTCCCCTTTACCAATTGGTACAGATGATGATAAGTCCTAAGACATGAAGGATTCTGGATCCTAAAGTCCTAGAGAATTGGAGAGCCTCCCACTAACAAGAGCTTTACCTTCGTTATCGGAGAAAAAATACCTGATGTGTTATCGTGATTATACATTTTGGGGCTGGTAGAGCAATTTAGCCTACCCAAAGTACTATAGTCATGTGACACATGTGAGGGAGACGCCCAAAATGGAATTACCTTTTGGAGGGCAGGACCCTTTGTAAAGGAGGCTTCCCCGAGTAGGTGAGTGTTCTAGGGACCCATTTGTAACAGTGTACCAGATGACATTAGGCTTTCGTGAATTTTTTGAAGATTCTTTCAAGGTATTTGCCCATTTCAAGATGGGTGATTTACAAGTGCACCTGCCCACACCAAGCTGAGTGTTCAGCACTTTTGGACCAAAAAACAGCATGACCCCCATGCTCTACCCTCCCTATTCACCCAATATTGCCCTGAGCGACTTTTGTTTGTTTCCCAGGATGAAAAAAGTCCTAAAGGGAAATGTTTTGCTGCTGTGGAAGAGGTGTAACAAAAAAATGACAAAAGCACTATAAGACATCAACATTGACTAGTTCAAAAACTGTTTTGTGCAGTGGAAAAAGCCTCAGTAGGTGTATTACAGCAAATCAAGAATGCTTTGAAGGTGATTGAAGTTTAAACATGTAAGAAGAGATAGACCATTTTTTATACATAAATTCCAGTTTTGGGTCACCCCCTCATATATTCACTGCATGGTTTTTACCCTCCATTTCTCCACTTATGCCTTCTGTCACTTAGGACAATTATGACATTCTAATTTACTTCATCAGAAGGTGAAGCTAAATATATAGCCACCATATGTGGTGTTTGGGAAAACGAAAGGGGTTTATATATGTACAGAGATTATATCAGCCCCTGGTGAACAAAGAAGGTTGCCTACTTTTATTATTGCTCCTTAGAAGATCCTTAAGAATCTGAGAAGAGAGCTAAAGTTGACATATGCTGCTACCAAATGACAATTGCTCCCACAATCTCGGGCAGGTTGACTGGAGAAGGTAGAATATACATGAGCAGTGTAGGATCAGGAAAATGTGCTCTGGTGTGAAAATTGCCAATCATACCAACCTCTTTACTAGGTACTATAAAATCCTCTACTCACCAAGTATCCTGTATTTTAAAGATGGTCTAATATGGTTATATTCATAAGGAATAAACTCCCAACAGTACCTGGAGAGACACAAACTTCTGAAGGAGGTAATACAAGTAGCAACTGAGAAAAAGCAAAAGCAAAACCAAAGAGTAGGGACCCAAGAGGAAGAAGTAAAAGTGACTTCAGCAGCAGTAAATCCAGGCAGAGAAGCCTTCTGAAACCAGGATTCCCTCAGGGAAAGGAGAGAATTCAAGAGTCACAGAAATCTGGAAGGTACAGCATCAACAAGTATGCTGTTTCTTCCCCTGCCCTATGAGGGTAAAGGAACTAGAAATGTGTTGAGGAGAACACCAACATGTGTGAACATTATTATATACACTTTTCCTAATCAGAGAACTGTGAATGAATAGAATTGTCTATAATATTATCCACTCTGGTCATGCAGTATAATTACAAGGAAGGGGAACACTTGACATTAATCTAAAGATAAAATGGTAGACTGTCTTATAATAATTACATAGATTTATTTAATGCTTATTCCCTCAAAAGTAACCTTAGGTCCATAAAATACATATAAATATAAGTGTTCTTATAGTGTACTTCTTATTAATTTTTATTTAAGAAAGCAAAGCACTTAAATTTTCTTTTAACCACTTGACAGCATTTTTCTGACTCATCCTGGTTCTGGAAAATCAAACAAAATTTTTATATTTCTCATTTCTCTTTGACTAAAACCATTCTAAGTGTTTCTAATGACTACCTTCCTGACTATTCAGATATTGTTACAATGGGTTTTCTCCATATTAGAGGAGACTGAAAAAGAGATGTGAATGGGAGGTGGTGAGAAGCTCTGGTCAGAGAGAGAATCCTTACAGTCAGTGTTTGGTGCTGCATTCACACAAATGGTTAAGATGATTGTCCCACACATCTGCTTTGAAGTGTTTATTTTTACAGGGGAAGGGGCAGTAAGTATGTTACTTGTTCCTTTTTATCCAAGAGCATTTGATTTCCTTTAGAAGTACCACTCCTCTTTCACTACATAGGGATCTCAATCACACGAGGTGAACATATGACCTGAACAGAACAAATCAGAATCAGCCCTGTGGTTTTTCTTTAACCACCAAGAAGAAGGTTCTCCTTCTCTTCTGCAACATAGCTGAGATGTTTCTGGAAAGATTTGCCTGAAAATGATTTCACCACAGAGAAGAGCAGAGTCAACAGGTGAACAAAGTGAAGTTGTGTCTCCATGAAACTGAGTTCTTGGGTGGTGTCTAGGAAGATATTTTAGTTCAGTGAATCTTGAAAGAACAAAATGAAGCTTAGGCTGAAAAAGCAAAAAGCAACCATATGAGTAGTTAAAGAGGTCTCTTAATTTTCTCCATTATTTTCCATTCTAACTTCTCAGAACTGAAAGACAAGCATAAAGTGGGGATTGGGAGTAAGAGAGGGGAACCCTGCCCCAGATGAAATCTGTGTTCTACCACTTAAGTACCCAAGGGACACTGGAAGGCAACTTAACATAATGATATAATAGTTAAAGAAAAGGGCTGCAGGAGTCAAAGGCAGGACATTTGGTATATGTTCTCTGTGGACATGGCATTGATGGGGTAATCTTACATCAGATTGCTGGCCAGTTTTTTGGTGCTCCATTTGACCCTGTAAGCTTTCTGCTTCACTATCATCTGTCTCCTCTTTGGTGTAGTGATTCTGCTATGAAAAATGCAAACAGAATTGGAAAAAAACATGGAGATAAAAAAGCCCATTGAAAGTCATCTGGTTCTTCTTCATGACCCTGGATTTAGCAAGGGTTTCTTAAATAAAAATAATAACAACAGAAAAAGATAAATTGGACTTTATCAAAGAGAAGACATTTTGTGCATTAAAGGACACTATCAAGAAAGCAAAAAGACAACCCATAGAACAGGAGAAAGTATATATAAATCACATACCTGATAAGACTGTAGTATCAAGAATATACAGAACTCTAAGAACTCAACAACAAGAAGGACAAATAAACAGAGAAAAAATAGGAAAAGAACTTTAAAAGCTATTTTTTAAAAGAATGTATACAAATGGCCAACAAGCATATAAAATGATAGTATAATAATTAGTCACTAGAAAAACACAAATAAAAATCACAGTGATTTACTACATCATACCTCTAAATTGCTGGTGAGAATGTAAAATGGTACAGCTACTGTAGAAAACATTTCCATGATTCCTCAAAAAGTTAAACATAGAATTATCATATGACACAGAAATTCTACTTGGGTATTTACCCCCTAAAACTGAAACAAGTGTTGAAATCAAAAGTGGTACACTAGTATTCTAGCAGGACTATTAATTAAAGTAGAAAGATGAAAACAACCCATAGGTCTGTCAACTGAGTAATAAATATTCAAAAGGTGGTATATCTATACACTGAAATTATTTGGCTATAAAAAGGAATGAAGCACTCATACATGCTATGACATGGGTGAACCTTGAAAAATGAAAGAAACCAGACACACAAAGAACACATCTTATATTCATAGAGGCAGAAATCAAGTTAGTGGCTGCCAGTGTAGTTACAAAAAGGTGGTAATGGAAAGTGTATTTTTTAATGTGTAAAATGTTTGCTTTTGGGGTGTTTAAAATGATCTGAAACTAGATAGTGGTGATGTTTGCATTTAAATTGTGAGTACACTGTGTATCACTGAATTGTATATTTTTAATGGTAACTTTTGTCATGTGTGTTTTATCACATATGTACACATATACATACACAATTTCTAGGGTAGGAAATGGATCTTTTTATTTCTTCAGAAAGTAAATACAATAATTGCCAGATACCTCAAATTCTCATGAGATGATGCAATGAGAACCAGATATCACCTGGACATGCAGCAGATTCACTCCACAAAAAGTTGCAGAATTTAAGAACTCAATGTATAAGAACTGTTGGCATACTTGTCATTCATTCTCCTGAGATAAAGAAAGAAACCTATCTTTTTCTTAGGAACGTAAAGAAGTCCTCCTTGGGGAGAGGAGAAAGTTTTCTACCCCAGAATGTAAACAATTGTCTCAGGAGAGGTAGGAAAAAAAAAGAAAGAAAGAAAAAACACACGGACTGGCTTATTTCACTTAGTGTAATAGTCTCCAGTTCCATCCATGCTGTTGTGAAAGGTAAGAATTCCTTCCTTTTTTCTGCTGCGTAGTATTCCATTGTGTAAATGTACCAGATTTTTTATCCACTCATCGACTGATGGGCACTTAGGCTATTTCCAGCACTTGGCTATTGTAAATAGCATTGCTATGAACATAGGGGTGCCTAAGTTCTTTTGAATTGGTGGTTCAAGATCCTTAGAGTATATTCCCAGCAGTGGAATCACTGGGTTGAAAGGAAATTCTATACTGTTTCCCACAGTGGTTGCACCTGTTTGTAATCCACCAACAGTGCACTAGGGTTCCCTTTTCTCCATAGTCTCACCAACACTTGTTGATTTATTAATGATGGCCATTCTGACTGGTGTGAAGTGATATTTCATAGTGGTTTTAATTTGTATCTCTCTGATGGCTGGTGATGTTGAGCATTTTTACATATATCTATGAGCCCTCTGTATGTCCTTCTTAGAGAAGCGTCTGTTCAGGTCTTTTGCTCATTTTTTACATGGATTGTTTTCTTCCTGGTGTTGAGTCATATGAGATCTTTATATATTTTGGAGACTAAACCCTTGTCCAATATATTGCTGGCAAACATGTTTTCCTATACAGTTGAATCCCATTTTATGTTGATGATAGTTTCTTTAGGTGTCCAGAAACTTTTTAATTTAATGTAGTCCCATTTGTTCATTTTTCCTTTATTTTCCTTGCCCTAGGAGATATATTGGAAAAAAGATTGGTAAGTGAGATATTTAAAATTTTACTGCTTATGTTTTCTTTTAGGATTTTTATGGTATCACAATTTATATTTAAGTCATTTATCCATTTTGAGCTTATTCTATTATATGGTGTACAATGGTGGCCCCTGAATAGCCTCAGTAATCTTGAGAAAGAAAAATAAAATTGAAGGGATCACAATACCTGATATATGGCCACTGTAATCAAAACAGTCTGGTACTGGCATTAGAATAGACACATAGATCAATGGAAGAGAATAGAGAGCCCAGAAATAAAGCTATGCCTTTGTCAAATATTAATTTGACAAAGGGGGCATAAACATACAATGGAGTAAAAATAGCCTCTTCGATGAATGCTGTTGGGAGAACTGACTGGTACATGCTAAAAAAATAAAGAAAGAAACTAAACCATCAGCTTACACCATACTCAAAATGGATAAAAGACAAATACCATATGATCTCACTTATAAGAGGAATCTAATAAACAAAATAAACTAATGAACAAAATAGAACCAGAGGCATAGAATCATGGAATAGACTAACAGCTGTAAGAGGAGAGGAGGGAGGTGGGCACTAAAAAGAAGATGAAGGAATTAGTCAAAGGACATATATGAAGAACTCATGGACATGGACAACTGTGTGAGGATTGACTAAGGAAGTGGTATGTGGGCTGGGTGGAGGGGGGAGAAGGAGAAAAAATTGGGACATTTGTAATAGCATAAATAATAAAACATTAAGAAAGAGAAAAAAAATCTCTGAGCTTAACTCCCTTAGAATCTGAGCAAATGACTTTTGAGGAGAAGAGATATTCTTTATGTCCCATCAGTTTCCATTATTCAGAAGGCCTGAACCATATAGGATCACAGGGAAGAAAAAAAAGCCATTTAGGACTATGTTTCAATATTGGTCTAAAATATAAAAGCTGTCTAATCTAAAGTACCATTTTGGTTTCTTTGGCCTTGCTCTTTTTGGTTTGAAGAGTTTCAGGGAACTCATTACCTTCAGGAGCCACTTACTGTACCTTTGAAAGATCATCTTTTGAACTGTTATATGCTGGGTTTTGTTTATAGAGAGGTCATAGAAAGAATAGGGTCTATTATATGTAGATTGTAAATTGTAGATTTATAAGAGTGCAGTAGTCCCTCGCTATATCACGGTTCACTTATCTCGGCCTCACTGTATCGCGGGATTTTTAAAAATATTATATTTAATTATTTATCACAGATTTTTTGCTATATTGCGGGATTTTGCAGTACTGTATACATATGTTGTTAAAGTTACGTAGGTTTAAGAGTGTAGAATATGTTTAAGAACAGAAGTAGTGTTTATAAAAGTGTGGAAAAGTTTAATAAGGGAGTGGGAATGGTTTATAAGTGTGTGGGAAGGGTTAAAATATATGAATACTAAATATATAAAGCCTTAAAATATATATAAATACTAAAATAAATGTAAGGTTCCTACTTCGTGGATTTTCACCTATTGTGGGGGGGGGTCTAGAATGTAATACCTGTGATAAGTGAGGGAATACTGTATTTAATATATAAATGAATAATATTTAATAACTTCTTGTATTTAACATACAGATAAATAGTATTTATTGTCTTGTGGGAACACCTACTATAATATGACATTAAATCAATTCCTAATATTATGTTTCTTTTCCATTTTATCATCAATGTCTTATTTAATGAAGTATAATGCTTATTTTTCTTCAAACTTTTCTTTCCCTGGTCAAAGGGCAATGCAAAAATATTTTATAAGTTTCCTTTGAAATATGGTCAATATACCTAGCTTTGAAAAGTCTGGCCCCAAAATTTCAGCTGGGTTCTGAATTAATCAACTGATTTCTAATTGTAAAGAGTGAAGAAAGGCACTATACCAGAAAAGAAGAAATTTACTAAACATGTCACTTGGGTCAGAAGAACTTTTCATGATTCAGTCACTTCTCTCTAACTATCCACTAAAATAGAGGTAAGTGACTGTCCAGAGAGTTGATGTTACGATTATATGACAAATGTTTATAATTCAGAATTAAGGTACTAGATTGATGATTATTTATAGAGCCCTTGATTGACTCTATGATATTGACTCTATGATTGACCTTAGAGGGTAAAATAGAAACTTTTATAAGCTCTGTCAGTTATAAGCAAGGACATCCAATATTTTGGCATGAGCTTATTATACTTTGAATGATGATGCTTTCCTTGTGTGAACTCCATTTGTTCCACTCAAATCTTAGACTCCTTTAACATGGAAATAAGAGAACTCTTTTCAGGATGCAAGCAACAAAGTACTATTAATCTAGGCCCAAATCCTGACCCAGATGCTCCTCTTCTTCAAGTAAGTTAATAACCTTATAAATGTGATGGAAAAGGGACAGAGATGGTCAGGGCTGGGGCAAAACTTGCACTTGACAAGATGACAAACCAATTGTGAGAATTCAGTTGAAATACAAAATGATGAGAAGGACCTTGACTGCAGTATGCAAAATCCTGTTGTGTATAATCAGAACTACTCACACTCTCCACTCTCTGGCCTATAATCATAGAGTAATGCAGTCTTAGGGATCTGTAGTAGCAAAGTGCTTTTAGGTCATTTATTAGTTCTTCTCATAATATTAATTTTTCAATACCTCACAGGCATGAAAAATAATAGTAAATGTTCCAGAGATCTTGAAAATAAGAATGGAGAGGTACAATGGGAGAGGAAGTGGGTCTGTTTTTAGAGGGAGACCATGACTTACACATATTGAGTACATATTATATGCCTGGTGGCCTACATTGGAAAATACAGCCACTTGGACATTGAACTGTACTTTGTTAGTCAATGAGGTACAATTGTTTTTGAGAAAGTAGATGATGAAACTGTTTATGATTTCAACAAAGTGGCATGAAAGATATGCATGTAAATTCTACTCCTTCAAAATTCCAGAGGAAGGCTGTAGGACCTACAGGCAATTGCCAAGACTCTACAATTAATATGTACACATGCTCCACGCACAGTTGTAGTTTTCACCCTTCACACTCACAGTAGTTTCAGAAGTTATCCCATGAACACTTTATTAAAACACCACAGTGGAAAAACCCAGTCTGACAGCAGCAGCATGGAAAGTTAATAGAACGCTGAGGCAGTACAAATACTGGTTGAAGCAGATGAACATCTGTTTCTTCATTTGTGAAATAATAAATAAATAACAAACTTGACAAAAGTCAAATTTGAGGCTTAAAGGGATATTGCACATTAAGCACTGTGCACAAGCTAAGTATCAAAATATTACCTGTTATCATATATAGATGACAAGTTAAGAGGAGGAGGAAGTTAACTGAGTTACTCAAGGTAACAGATCACTGATAAAAAAGCCCAGACACATATTTAGCTTTATCTTTATGAAAATATTTATATATCATAGGTGATGATCACAGGATCTAAGACAACAGGGACAGTAAAATGTCATTTTCAAAAATGGAAACTATTTATCCGACAAATAACTACTAAGTTCCCAATTTACAGATAAGAAGACTAAGGTTGAGTGCAATTGGAAATACAATATATATGTGTGGACTCGAATCCAACCTTTCACAGCTAACCAATTAACATTGAGTAATTATTAAAACTTTAGGAAAAATGGGAACCCTAGTGCACTGTTGGTGGGAATGCAGACTTGTGCAGCCACTATGGAAAACAGTATGGAATTTCCTCAAAAAAACTAAAAATGGAACTGCCTTTTGAACCAGTGATTCCACTGCTAGGATTATACCTGAAGATTCCTGAAACCCGAATTCAAAAGAACTAATGCACCCCTATGTTCATAGCAGCATTGTTTACAATAGTCAAGTGCTGGAAACAACCTAAGTGCCTATCTGTAGATGAGTGGATTAAAAAACTGTGGTACATTTACACAATGGAATACTATGTAGCAGAAAGAAAGAAGCAACTACTGCTATTTGTGACAGTATGGATGGAACCAGAGAGAATTATGCTTAGTGAAATAAGCCAGGCAATGAAAGAAAAATACCATATGATATCACTTGATATAGGAGACTAATGAACAACACAAACAAATGAACAAAATTGAACAAGGAACAGAGTAACAGTTATCGGGGGGAGGAAGGGAAGGAGGTAAGTAGGGGAAGGGCTTAACAAAGGAACTAATATAAATAACCTATGTACATGGACAATGGGGTCGGGATGGACCGTGGGAGAATGGGTGGGCTGGGTGGGGGGTAGCAATGAGGGAAAAAGTGGGATAATTATAATAGAAAAACAATAAAAATAAAAATTTTTAAAAATCTACAAAAACAAACAAATAACAATCATCCAAACAAACAAACAACTTTATCTGCCTGCAAACAGAGTCATTATGTGGATGACATAAGAAAAGTGCTTACAATAATAAATCAGTATTTTTTCTACTCTGACATGAATTACTTTTCTCATGGCTACCTCTTTTTATCTTATATATCTTGTCTTTATAGAACCCTTTAAAAGAAACTTTTCTGTTCCTTTCCTTAAGATGATGCCACCATTAGGCTATAATATTATACCTTGTGTTTTTCTTAAAGAGCTGATCAAAATGTATAATTATGCAATTTTATGATTACTTATGTCCATGAAGGGTTAATATTACATCTGTTGCAATATTTAACTATTGTGTTTAGAGCATTTGCACATTCCTTTGTATCCATAGGAGTACAGTAAATATTTATCGCATGAATAAAAAATATTAATTATAAGTAAATAGCTTTTTAAGGCAGAAAACTAAAGACCTTCAACTGAGCTGATTACAAAATAAATTACTTATTTTATTTTTAATTACAGTTTATGTTCAATATAATTTTTATTCATTTCAGATGTACAGCATAATGGTTAGACAATCATAAATTATTTTTTTATAATTAATAATGAGAAAAAAGGAACACAGTATACAGGATAATTCAAGCCTTAGAGAGAACAGTAGTCCTCAAGGGCAGTGTTCTTTTTATTCAACCTAAATGTCACTGAAAAAAAAATGATATTGAGTCCAAATTGGTTATTTTATAAATAGCTGCTTCACTGGGGAAAAAGTTATAGAGAGCTTCCATATCAGTGAATATAATCAGCTTATTGTCTCTATGTGTGAAGCTGTCTGAAGAAGAAGAAATTAAAGCCTATAATCTATTTGCTTCCTTTCCTAGGGGGAGACTCTTAGGGGATAGAAGAGAAAGAGAGGTGACACTAGGATCTCTGACAGCATGATAGCTAGACCTATGAAAAAGTGGACTAATAATAGTTTTTAGGAAAGTTGTTCTTACCTATTTAATAAGAATATCTTTTCTTTAAGGATTACTTATAACAGAAGAAAAGGAAGAAGAGGAAAAAGAGAAAAAAAGGTGAAGGATAAGGAGGAGGAAAAAGAATAATCATTTATGGATTTATGAAGCATGGTTTCCTGTACAATATCACCAAAACCAGGGTATAAAATAGAGATGATTCAGAGACTGAATTGTTTCCACTCCTATATATAACTTAGGGACCATATCTATTCTGAGCCAAAATGTGTGTCCAGTATAAAAAACAAACAAACAAACAAAACCAAATCTGCAATCTTCTTCTGAGCTTTTGATTACATTTCTGAAATTACTATCTAAAGCTTTATATGGGGTAATATTTTTCATTTATGTGAGTCTGATTTGTCAATCAGATGATTTGTGTTACCATCTATGACTCTCTTCTACACTAGCAGATCCCAGCTATAGATGTCCATGTGAAATATTGACACTGGCCAAGGAAACATTAAAAAATTCTTTCTGTAAGGATTCAAAAAACATTTTGATTTCCTGTCAAAATGAGACATACTGCTTGGAAAGTAGCTTTGTCCCTTGCCTTTCCCTCTTCTGGGGCATGTAGATATGATTCCTGTAGAAGCAAATGCTGTTTTGTGACTATAAGAACAAAAACAATTAATAAAGTCCAAGAGTTTAAAATAAGCACTAATATTGAAATATTGAAGCTACTGGAATAATATCATCATCCACAAAGCTCTGGACTTATTATTTAAGGCAAACAAATTTCTATTTATTTAAGGTACTATAGCCTTTTTCAGTTGCTTGCAATCAACAGGGAAACATTTCTAAATCATAGAGTACCTATTAAAATGACTGGAATTATCCCAGTTATTGTTGTGGAAGGTCAAATATATTTTAAAGTGTTATAGATACAAACCCTCGATAAACCCATGTGATTATAGATACCTGTTATATAATTCAGATTGGCCCTGGCTGGTTTAGCTCAGTGGATTGAGCGTCGGCCTGCGAGCTAAGTGTCGCTGGTTCGATCTTCCAGTCAGGGTACATCAGGGAAGGAAAACTCTGACTCCAAAAAACCTCCGCTGCCTTGCGGCATACCTCTTCAGGGGAAAGGCTAAGGGAGTAAACCCTGACAGAAAATCCGGAGCCGGAGTCCCTAAGGCGGTTTGACGTTGTAGTCAACACCGGCAACTCCTGCGGCGCACCTGAAGCCAAGCTGTATTGACTCCGTCTTTCCCTTGGACCCTTCAGCTGCGAAGAGAGGGGGGGTCTGCTGCATGGGCAACAGCAGACCCTCCATATCACCCTGCCCAGGCTCTGTAGCTTCAGTGTCATCACAAGATGTCGATTCAACACGGGAGGAGACAGATACCGTGTCACTCCCGAGTCGGACTGCACAGCCATTCTCGGCGGTGCAGATAGACTCTTAAGAAGCTACACCATCGTCTCTCGAGACGGACGGCTGCCGACGACGACAACGATATATAATTCAGATGTCTGTAATAAAAGACACACCCACAAATAAAACAATAATGTCCTTAACTATGCATTTTAAACATTTTTATCCACTGAACGCCTACTTAATCTGCACAATCCTCTATACATGAACCTATGCTATATATCCACCATTCAATATATGTATTGAGTTTCTGAGCTTGTAGGGAAAGCTCAGAAAATGAAAAAGCACTCAGAGAGAAATCTTATTATCTCTCAATCTTCCCATTAATCATATTTCACTCAATGAGGCCACACTTTTAATTAAAAAATCACTATTTGTTCCACAGCTGGTTAAAAAAAAGCCTCAGTTTTCATCAGATGATGAACTCTGATTTTTTGTCCTGTTATCACCCATTTTATTTTATAATGTAGGTTTGGAATCAGAAAACTTGAATCTTATTCACTGATGATTTGACACAAATTATTTTACTTATATCTAAAATGATGGGAAGGATTCCTACTTCACTGTTGCTTAAAGGCTTAAAATAGAACTTTTTTACAGAGTATCTTCCCTTTTGTACTGGTAAATGCAAGTTAGTGGACAAACTTATGAAATTTGAACTGTCAGTGCTTAATGTTTACATTGTTCACTCAAATGAGAAAAGAGGAAAGGCCAAAGAATCAGTGAAGCTTAGGCTGAATGCCATTAATTTGTAACTGAATCAAAAGAGAAACATAAATGACATCTCCAAATGACTTCACCATTATCTTCTTAGAGGTCCAAAAGTCACTTTGTCTTTTGTAGCAAACAGAATTTACATGGAGGTGAGTGTGGTTCAAGAAGCCAGAACAATGTTTCTTTCTGCCTGGATATATCGACCTTAGTGTCTCTGTATGGGAGTTCCATTGCACCTGGGCATTGAAATTTCAGATGAGAGCACAGTTATATAGTCACAGTAGAAGTGGCCTCTGGGGCTCTTACCTGGGGGTCATAATCAAACACAGGATTTATTCATACATATTGAGAAATGCCCTCTCACCACATAAGGGAGAAAGAGCATGATGTGAAGGGATTACATTTTTATAAAAGAACTAAAAAATAAGTTTTCTTGTTTTTTTAATACCTAGATTTATGGAAGGTTCGAGTGAGAAGATACATTAGAAGTCATAAATTCAAAAATATTCATTTTTCAAATGAAATATAACAAATCTAATGAGGGGAAGTAATACATGAATCACAATAGTGATGGTCAGCAGGAAAATCTAGGTATTCCTTACTTCCTTCTTTGTATTGGTTTCACTTTCCTTGTTACAATATGTTTCAATGTTCTAGGTGAGTGCTAAAACCATGGATAAGTGATATATACAAGGAAAGACCATATATGTGTCAACATAAGAAATTTTCAAACTTATAGGTAAGTTTTGTGAGTTTATTTGAGCCAAACTGACGATGATTGCGCAGAAGCAAAATCTCAATGGAAGGAGAAATGCTCTGGAGAATGGCAGTTTAACACCTTATTTTACATATGACAACCAAAAGAGGAGACATAAGTGGGTAACATGAAACCCACCAGTCATAGATTAGGAAGTTGAGAGAAAGCAAAGCAGAGAAATCTCTGGGATTGGATAAAAAAATACCATGGAGAGACAAATACCTCTTTTACATTGGTGGGTATGCCATAATTAACAATGAACATTTACAGAACAGAGAGATGGTATGCAGGACAACAATGTGGGGCTCCAGAGATCTGAGTTCTGGTGGGAGATTGTGCCCTAACGGGTTCATAAGAAAGGGAATTATCTTGACATTTTAAAGGTATTTTAGCTGCAAAAAGACAACAGACTGGCTCATATAAGGTAAAGATTGACCTTTGTTAGGGAAAAGTACTGCCCTAGGATGTGACTATCTGCCATGAACTGATTTGATTAATTTCAGACCATCTTTTATGGTTACTTTAGGTCTCTGAGTATGTAAGTCCACCACACAGGCCTCCCCTGAGCTTGTCAGATAAATAAGTGGCCCCTTTTCTTCTACATATGCTTCTGGAGCAAATGAATAATATTAGAAATAATATCATCTCTATGAAGGGACTTTGCAGGAACGGTAGAGAGTAAAGGACTTACATTTTCTTAGTATTAGAATATCTGGTCTTTTAGTGGTAAGCCCCTAGAATGTTTAATTCCACTGAACTGAAGCCCTATTGTCACTTTCGCTTTGTGTGTTCTCATGGCTTAGATTTAGCTTTGATTTTCTGAGTCTATTTCTGCTTACTTTCAGGGACGTCAGTCTGCCTGATTGATCTGGTGTAACCCTCATCCAACCCTGGCCACTCTTCACTCTACATTGCTGGACCTCTGGATGACTTCAATGATAAATTTTCAGAACCATCTACATATTAGTGGCCTCTGGGGAACCCCCAAGGTGACACGAAATAGCCTGCCTTCCTCACAGTGGGGAGGAGCTGGGAGGAGCCAGAGGAAGTGATTGAAACTTCGCTGTGGGGTGATAGATTTCCATACCCCCTGGTAAGGATAAACAAGAATAAACAAACTAGCTTGGCTAGTGACACAGCCAGAGGAAACTTGCACAGAGTATACATGGGCTGAAAAGGTCATAACACATGTGTACTGTGGAGATTATGATGGCAGCAGGAGGAGAGGCAGAGATACAGGGCAGACCAACCAGCACGATAGACACTAGCCTGGATTGGCTGGACATTTGGACGCTTTCACTGTGCGTGGGATTTGGGGCCTGGACTTTTAAATGGAGGGTGTGCAGAAACTCACCCTTCTGCCGCCCTTCCTCACTTGGCTGGGAACCAGTCCATGCCAAGGGCAAGTCCCTTGCTCTGTGCCCTGAGGTCATGCACCTCACTGGCAGCAGCCCGTGGGTCACAGTAGCTCTGTGCCACACAGGTGCTGGACTGTGCCCCATCCTCACTCTGAGATGGGCACACTAATGCGGGAGCTAGAGTGCACACCAACCCTGGGGCGGGAGCACCCTCCTGCACGCACCAGGGGTGAGGGGATATGAATGAAGCCTCCCCTGCATGACCAGCTGCAGTGGTCTGTCAGTGAGGCCTACGAGCATGCAGACTCCAGCAAGATGCCTGAAGCAGGACTGCGACTAGGAACCAGCGAAGCCACCTGGATGATCGCGCTGCAGCCAACTGCATTTTCCAAAGGACATTATCTTTAAACCAGAGAAGGAGCAACTGGTGCAGCTTAGAACTGGTCTTCCCTGGCAAAGGGTGGTAAGGTCAACTTCCCTTGGGTATTTTAAAGGGAAGGGGCTCTCAGGCAGAAGCCTCCCATTCTTCCAAAATTGTTAATTTTTGAATAAATGACCCCTCTTCTTTTTCACCAAATCTCTGCTTCCAGAGTTTGACTACTGGGCAGCAGGCAGTAGAAAACATGCTGTTTTGTTAACAGTATAAGCCGACTATAAACAAAACATATTCACAAAAATATATGAAGATCACAACTCGCCTGGATCAATCTCAAATAAATCAACACGTTAGACATTGCAATTTGATCTATGTTTGTCCCACAACTTGGAGCTCTACCTGAGCTTCACTTACCAATCCCTAGTATAATTCTCTTCTCCCCATAAAAATGTCATTGAAGTCTTACCATGATCCACACACTCTAGAGTGTCAAATAGAGATGGTATTGTATAGAATTTTGCACTATCATAATAGCTTTAAAATTCTTCTGAATGAAGCTAATTTGTACTGGGAGCTGGAGATAACTCCAACACAATAACTGTCTTACTCAGATTTCTATTGTGGTCACAGCATTTCAGCACATTCCATTTATACTTATGAAGGACTTCTGATGAAATAATGAGGTCTTTGGCAATGACATGTTTTCCTAATATTTAATACTTTCTTAACAAGTTCCTTTCTTAATAAGAAGGCTATGATTTATTAAAGGTAGCAACATGCCCAACTAAGAGATTACCTTTGCTAGCCTGCATTGCAGGTAGGCATAACTCTGTGCCTAATTTCTGGCCACTGAGAGATCAGAGGATAAGGAGTGGTTATGACTTCAGAGAGACTTCATAAGCGGGGAGGAAAATCTGGATGAGCTGCTATTGTTGTTGGAGGATAATGGACATGGATGATACATACATACACACATACATACACAAATAGACTTCTGGAAAGTAAGCGCAGAGGACTCGGGACATTGAATGAAAGAGCTCATCTCCAAACAGCAGAGCGTGAGGCCATACTTTGGGCTAGCCCAGGCAGCATCTGCACAGTCCTTCAGGAGGCTGGGGTTAGTGGATTGTCAGTGACTGAGAATGTTTTCCAATTACTCTTTGAGAGCATTTTTAAAATGGTAATTTTAGGCTTCACTCCCACCCTGTCATTCATTGTAAGTTGAGTGTGTCGGGAAGAGATAATTTATATCTTAGTTTATAGGTCATTGTTTCCAAAGAAATACTTTTAGGAACTAATGAATAGGACTGCACAGATATTGAGGAGATAAAATTTTGAGGTTATCTATGTATGGACAAAAGATTCTCCCAAAAGCACAGAGCATGGCAAATATTGTGTTAGTCTACAATACATGTTATTTCCTGGTACAGTGTTAGTAAAAACAATCTGATCCCTGATGATGATAACTCAATCTTGCCATCACCGGGCTGTCCAATGTTAGACAATTTCCCTTGTGTATTTTTTTCTTCCTTAACTATAAGGTTTAATCCTAGGTGTACATAGCTTCCTATCTTGATAAACATTGTCACAAATATACTAATTAATCTATCAAGTTATTAATAAATATGTGGAATTATATGTTTTTAGAATAGAGAATGAAACAATTGGTAGAATTGATCGGCTAAAATATTTTGCATGTAGCATTAAAAATTCAAATTTTTATTTCATCCTATAAAGAGCAAAGAATTTATTGTCAGGTCACTGGTGTAAAACAACTCTTGATATTCATGTGATTTTAAAAATTTTAGTTTTACTTTAGACCATTCACCATTTACAAAGATGGCAAACTAGTGAAAGAGAAGATAATTATGAATGATTGAGTGCATGCCATGTGCTAAATGCTTTTATTGCATTAACATACAACGTTCTTTTCCTCACTATATTATTACATTGAGATTGAGATAAAATTACTTTAAAATTTTTACACATCTCATAATGGAAAAACCAGAATGAAAAGTTTTGTCTAATTTAAATTTCATGTTCTTTCCACTACTTCAGATTTATTACATAAGGGAGAGGCTGTGACATATTGCTAGGATTAATGTTCAATGTACTTTTTAGAGGTGGTTAACACCAAGAACTAGACTTGTACCCTGAGGTGGGGTAGGAAGAAGGATACTAGCCATTGCTGTTTTGAAGGAGATGATTTTATCAGGTAGAACCAAATATGTAAAAGATGCAATTGGGGAAAATCTGGTATGGCAGGCCAAGTTTTCAGATGGCCATCATGATCTCTACTCTCTGGTGTTACACTCTACTTCTTTTTTTTAATCAATAGAATATGGCAAAGATAATAGGATGCCACTTCCTTGGCTAGACTACATTATAGAGCAAAGGTGAGGGTACATAACTCCTGTGATTATGCTAAGTTATGTAAGACTGTCTTGAGAGACTGGAGCAAGAGACTCTCCTCCTTGCCCTGAAGAACTTAGCTGCTGTACTCTGAACTACCTATGGAGAGGGCCATGTAGCAGGAAACTGCAGGTGGCTTTTGAGAACCTTAAATCAATAGTCAAAAAGAAATGAATTCTGCCTACAACCTGCATGAGATTGGAAGCAGATATTTTCTTCAGTCAAGCCTCCAGATAAGAATACAGCACAGACTACATCTTCACTGCAGTCTTGTAAAATTTTGAGCAGAGCATCTTCCTAAGTCACGCTAAGACTTCAAAACCAAGGAAAGTGTGAGATAATAAATATAAGTTGTTTGAAGCCACTAACTTTGTGGTGCCTTATTGCACAACAATAGAAAATGATCCAACTAGTGCAGCAGTTGGCATCAATGAGGCCATTTTCAAGGTGACCTAACAGGACCATGGTACTAAATGGGACTTGTTTCCTGAAAGGACTAGAGTATTAAAGAATATGTAAATAAATGGCCTGAAAACAATGAAGGATTTGAGTTATCTGCACAAGGGCTTAAAATATGGGTAAAGATATATAGTAAAGCAGGCTCAAAATGAGCTGTACATTTGTTCATTCTGTAAACCAAAATTAATTTTAAATTGTAATGAGGAATAAGAACATTTAATTGAGCAAAAAGGAGCTGCAGCCCAGAGGCACAGATTTAAATAACAACTTAAATTGTCTTCCTCTGCGGCAAAGGGGAGGCCATCTTTTTTAGCAAAATTTTTCACTCAGGTTTCTCAACTAGGTCCATTTTATGTAATTGAGTCATTCATATTGTACAGTTCTGATTGGACAGGGAAAGTCTTAATATTTTGGTAGAAAGATAAAAACTCAGGGCTTCCTTGCAGTGGTTGACTCAGACAGTGTAAATAAGCAGGGTGTAGTGCCGGAAGCTTCGAGTTCAGTCTGGAGTTCTTCCTGGGACGCAGAGTACAGGGGGAGCCCCTGTCAGCAAATGATCACTAGGCTGTTATTTTCTATAAAATCTGGGCTCTTGATTGACCATGTGGAGTCCATCTCAACAGGAAATTTTCTTCTTGAGGTTCACATCAAATAAATCTTTCTTCTTGGGGTTCACAGTTCCTTCAAAAATATTTACAAATGGCAGAACTGATAAGAAAATAAATGAACTAGAAGAGATATCGAAAGAAATTAGTCAGAATGAGGTAGAGAAAGAAAAGAAGATGGAAAATATTGCAGACAGCTGAGAAGATACTTCTCACTCCAGACCTATGAATCAGAAATGGGGGTAGAGGTATGGCAATTTGTGTATTCCCTGCAACTGATTCTGATGCACACTGGAGTTTGCAAACCACTGATAAAGACTATAAAAGTTTAAAGGAACACATTTTTGCTTTAAAAAGTGATGTTAATAAAAAATTATTTTAATTCTATTATTTTTTATCTTTTTTCAGTAATAGAAAAAATAGAAAAAAAAAGAATGTATGCTCATTAACTATAACTGAAGCTATAAACACAACTAAAATTTTGTGTTACAAGTTTTGGATTAAAATGTGTTCTTCCCAAACTCATATGTTGAAGCCTTAATGTCATGGTATTAGGAAGTGAGCCTTTGAGAGATAATTAGGTTATGAGAGCAGAGCCCCATGATGGAATTAGTATCCCTATAAGGAAGTGGAAAAGAACTGGCTCTTTTTCTCTCCAACATGTGAGGATACAAGAAAAAGCTGGCTGTCTGAAAACCAGGAAGAGAGAAAGAGGGTGTTCACCAAACATCATGCCATGCTGGATCCCCAATTTTGGACTTCCAGTCTCTGGAACTGTGAGAAATAGATGGCTGTTTAAATCATTTCTGACTAAGACATAAATAAAGAGAACCAGTTTTTAAATGGATCAGAAGAAAAACAAAAGGGATAAGGAGAAATACTGAATTGTCTTTTTGTTTTAATGCCACATGGCAACAAAGTAACCAGACAGTATATAAACCAACCATAGCTCTTTATCTGCATAGAGTAAGGGACATTATATTTTATAATAAATAGTCCTGTTGTAAAATGGCATTGTTCTCTTGGAACCTGAAATTTTTGTTTCACATACTTTTATTTGACACTTTATTTAAATAGTGATATATTCTTTGACACATATCAGAATAACAATAGATTGGGAATTTCCCAAACTGCAGGCATAATTAATGAACCCAACTGATAAAGTATGTAAAATCAAAAGAGTAGATTCTTTCTTCACACATGCCCATCCAACAAAATGTCAGACTCACTTTGCTTCAGTATGTGCTTAATATCAAAGATTACAAGTACATGACCTTTGAAACAACTTTTAAGTGCTGATTTTTACTTTTGTAGATAATGAATAGTTTTCACATTTTTAAGATGATCAGTTTTGAAGATACATATTAAAATTTTGTAGTTAAAGGGAAAATACTGAATAAAGCTAATCAAGTGTTGGGAAATATAAACTAGAAAAAGCTTGCACATTAAATTCACAAAATATACTTTATTAGAATTTATGTAAATATTTAGGAATATTAATAATTAGAAGACGTGCATTTGGAATTTTTTCTGTGGCAGTGAGTATTTTAAATATTAGAAAATGATGCTCTTTCTAAATCTTGCTTTATTCTGGAAAACAATATTCCAACTTCCTTAATATAGACCCCATTTGAAAAAATAAAACTCTATGTATGACAATTTTGCTTGTGTGATGTTACACACTAGATTTTATTTCTCCACCAAATTTTTGTGTTGAAGACTTAATGCCAATAGCGATTCTATTTTTGGAGATAGGGTCTTTAAGGATGTATAAAAAAGTTAATGAAGGTTTTAAGGGTAGGACCCTAATTCAATAGGATTGGTATCCTTATAAGAAGGTAAAGAAATATCAGAGTTCACTCTTTTTCTGAAAGCACAGAAAAAAGGCCATGAAAACAAACCCTGCTGCCACCATGATCTTGAACTTAAAATATTCAGAACTAAGAGAAAATAAACATTTTTTTGTTTCAGCCACCAATTCTGTGGCACTTTGTTACGGCAGCCCTTGCTGACTAACATATGTGGTCATAGATTAATATTTCTATAACAATGCTTGGTACAAAGATGGTATAAAAAGATATGTGTTGAATATGAATAGGAATAAATGCACAAAATTTTCTTTTCCTTTTTTTTTCTTTTTTTGGTATTAAAAGTAGTGCATTTGGGGGGAATTTATTCCCTTTATTGTGTTATTTGTAATTCAGTTCTTTAAAAAAATTATATATATATTAAATTTATTTATTGTTTTTCTATTACAGTTGTCCCACTTTTTTCCCCATTGCCCTATGCCCACTAAGCTCACCCCTTCTCCCACAATCAATCCCCACCCCGTTGTCCATGTCCATGGGTCATTTCTACTAGTTCCTAGACTAGACCCTTCTCCTACTTACCTCCTTTTCTCCCTCCCTCTTCCCCCCTGGTAACTGTTAGTCTGCTCCTTGTTTACATGCCTCCGGTTCAATTTTGCTCTTTTGTTTGTGTTGTTCATTAGCTTCCTGTATTAGGTGATATCATATGGTATTTGTTTTGTGTTGCCTGGCTTACTTCACTAAGCATAATTCTCTCTAGTTCCATCAATGTTGTAGCAAATAGCAGGAGTTCCTTCTTTCTTTCTGCTGCATAATATTCCATTGAGTAAATGTACCACAGTTTTTTAATCCACTGATCTTCAGATGGGCACTTAGATTGTTTCCAGCACTTGGCTATTGTAAATAGTGCTGCTATGAAGCAAGAGGGGGAAAAAGTGGGACAACTGTAATAGAAAAAAAAATTTTAGTGGGGGAAAAATAAAAATATAAAGAATGGAAATGCAAGTTTAGTGAATATTAGAAGGACAAGGATTTTCCTTCACACTGTATATTTTTCTCCCTATCTGATCCCTCCAGAGTTTGTCATTCTAGAGAAGTAAGTAATGACATAGGTTTCTTTGCATAAAACTAATAAGACCAGTTGTTAATAGAGGTTTGTGTTTTTTATTAACTAAGACTTTGACTGGAATGTCATGCCTGAAGGAGACATGCTTGGGCTTTGGTTGTTACCAAAAAGCCCTGAGGAACTGGGATTGACTTTCAAAGGTAATAAAAGTCCATGAGATAAAAGACCTGGTACCTTGGATGGATGCGCGGTCCATGGCAATCTTTTCAGAGAAGGAATGAAGGTGGTTTTCCTGAAAGATAGCTAGATGGGACCTTAAGGCACAATGGAAAACCAGAAGGACTTGGAAAACACAGGTGTTTACAGGCAAGGCCGAATGCCAGAAATTGTGTTCTTAATTTCTTCCTGACTCTTATTGATAGTTTATGTCCTTTTCCATGCTGGTGTAGTTCTCAGTAAGTTCCTTGTAGCTTTCCTGGAGTTATTTGTAGTTCCCCTGGAGTTCATTGTATTTTTCTCTGAGTTTGTTGAGTTCATTGAGGTTCCTCATTATCATTGTTTTGAATTTTATGTCTGATAGCTTGCTTGCCTCTATTTCATCTATCCTACCTTCTGGGTATTCCTCTTTCCTTTTGTTGTGGTATTTCTCCTCCCCATTTTGGGTGGCCCTTTTATTGTTTCTGTTCTTAGATTGATCTGCTTTTATTTCCTACCTTTGTGGTGTGACCTTCTTGTATACAGTTGAGCTGCTGCCTCTGCCTGATGCCACTTGGAGGGGAGTAGTCTGCTTAAGAGATTTCTCCTGTAGCACTGAGGATGATTCTTCACTGGGACCTAGTCTTCTGCTCTCCCACCTCTTTCTCCAGACTCAGAGCCCAAAACTATTACAAAGTGTCTCTAGTTCACTCCACCCTCCTTTGGCCCCAGCCAGGGGTCAGCGTTCTCCCTCATGCAGGCCAGGTGCAGGCGGGCTGAGGGATGGCTATTTGAGCTCTGAGGCAGGCTGACCATGGGCACTTCTGCATTTCCATGCAGGGTGGACTGCAGGTGGGCCATTTTGTGAGCTGTGGTAGGCAGACTGTCTGCATGATGTGGTGGGCAGACCAGGGTCTTAAATATTTTTTATTGTACTTTTTTCATTACCATTTAGTCCCCTTATACCACCTACCTCCCACAATCACCACATTGTTGTCTATGTTCATAAATCCTTTGTCCTTTTTGCTCAATTCATTCATCCCCTAACCTACCCCTCTTAGCTGTAAACCTGCTCCCTATCTATGAATTTGTCTTTACTTTGCTTGCTAGTTCAGTTTGTGGATTATATTCCACATATGAGTAAAATCATATGGTATTTTCCTTTCTCTGGCTGGCTTATTTCACAGCATAATACTAAAAGTATTTTTCAAAACAAAGGAAAACATCAACAAAATAAAAAAGACAACCCACAGAATGGGAGAATATATTTGCTGATACATCTAATATGGGGTTAATATCCAAAATTTATAAAGAACTCACAAAACTCAACACCAGGAAAGACAACAACCCATTTAAAAAATGGGCAAAGGACCTGCCATGTCAGGGTGACCATAGCCAGGATCCTTGCCTCCACACACATATATTTTCATTTTCCTGGGTCACCCTTATCTAAGAGACTTCCTTTTGCTTAAACATTACACAGCTCAGATTGACTGAGTGCTATCTTTGTTAACTTCAAGTATATATATATGAGCTGGTGCAGATGATTTTGGCCCCCATGTCCTCACCCCCTGCCTCAGGACAAGACTGAAAGCAGATGATTCTTTGGCACCTGTCTCACTCACTGCCAAAGAATTGAAAGGTAGATTTGATTGCTATTCTTGCCCACTGCCATGTGAAAAGGAACTTGGTATGAATTCCTTCTCCAATGCTTTACTGTCATTTTTTTGGTTTCACTGAATCCAA
This sequence comes from Furipterus horrens, assembly GCF_987537825.1. NCBI lineage: Eukaryota > Metazoa > Chordata > Mammalia > Chiroptera > Furipteridae > Furipterus > Furipterus horrens. The sequence continues at coordinate 172,069,555 of NW_028327175.1, read as the reverse complement.
AGTAAACCTGGCTGGAGTTAAAGTCCTGCCCCACAGAACCTGGATAGACACTTCTCCAAGGAGCACAAACAGATGACCCACGGACATATGAAAAGATGCTTCACATCACTAATCATCAGAGAGATGCAAATTAAAATCATAATGACGTGTCATCTCACACCTATCGGAATGACTATCATCAATACATCAATAAACAACAAGTTCTGGTGAGGATATGGAGAAAGGGAAACCCTTTGCACTGTTGGTGGCAATGCTGATTAGTAAGCCACTGTGGAAAACAGTATGGAGATACCTCAAAAATTTAAAAATGGGTCTGCCCATTGACACAGAAATTCCACTTTGGGGAATATACCTGAAGGAACCCAATACACTAATTTGAAAGAACATAAGCACCCCTATGTTTTTTGTAGTGTTATTTTCAATCACCAAGACATGGAAGCAGCCCAAGTGTCTATTAGTAGATGAGTGGATAACACAGCTGTGGTACATTTACACAGTGGAATACTACTTGGCTAGAAAAAAAGAAAAATTTTCTCATTGCCACAGACAATTTTCAATACTCAATATTATTATAGTTGTCTTTACATCTCAGAGACATGTTATCTATTAAAACCAACCCACAGACATCTGAGTGCTATTTTTATAACCTTTTGTAAACTGCACATTTGTTTTTGAGGGGTGTGTAACTATATTTGTATAGTTATGAAAAATAAATCCTTATAGTATGAAACACAGTTGTCTTTCATTCAAATTCTAATTAAGATAAAATAAGAGCAAGAGAATTACCCTTCACATGCACTGGGCTCAAACTTCAGGGTCTCAGTGCAACATTGCGCAAAGTGCTAGTTCAGGTAGATAGCTAATTGACACCTAAGAACAAAACCCTGTTTTGCCTATAGAAACACAGAAACTGGATGACAAAATGATTTAGTACCCATTTAATATCGAGTTTTTTTATACCAGAAGCAATGTCAGTAACTTTCTCTATGAGCTCATTAGGGAAGAACTAATATTGAGCCCCACTTAAGTAGTTGAACAGTAAATTTGTCTGCCACACCATCAATCTTATGTTCTGGGTTCTTAGTGATTGTTTCTTGAACCTATTCCAGTACCAAATATTTTATCATTAGAGTTTGCTCAGAAAAATATATAAGGGATTTAATATAAGAAATTAGGTACTTCTAACATATTTGTAAAGAATGATGTGAAAGTAATAAAACAAATGATCTTTGGGAAGCAAGGGGCTGTATGAATCTGTAAGGGTACCAGATCCAGTATCACTAAAGCAGGTGATTGCCTAGAAGATTTTGGGAAGCTGTTGCAAAGCCTCACATGTGCAGATTGGCCAAGTCCCATGTCTGGCAATGATCTCACTGGTGCCATCAGGATTCTGTCATGCTTTCTACTCCAGAACTCTTGGTAGTAACTGTCACTGATGAAATGTAAGCTAGAATTAACTGTCAATACATTCCAGGAAATGTACCTCTCAGACTTTCATTTCAGTCCCTGAAACACACATAGGTATAGAAGCAAGTGAAAACATTCCTGGTTTTTAAATAGAAACTAAATGTGTGTGTATGCATGCATGCATGTGTGACAGACACTATAATTGCTTGTGGTTCTATTTTGGCTTCAGTTTTCAGAAAATTCAGAAATTGCTCTCCTTTGTTTCTTAATCTCATTTCTCATAGTCTATGAATATCAATAAAACCTATTATGCTTTGGTGAGAGAAGAATTTGTAGTATTTAAATTCTTTTATAGCTAAAATGCTATCATTGTATGCCCTTGCTTTCTCAATCGTTAAAGTGTAAATGTTCAATTTGAGGTACAGTTCCATGATTAGTGTGCATTGACAAACTCCACTATATGCTAAAGAGAATGATTCCAATTTCAAGGCAGGTCCTGATGCCCATATCTCTGAAGTAAATGTTATAATAAACGTAAATGAGAAATTAAATGCCCAATTAAATATTTATGGCATTTGAATAAAGTTTATATTACCCTTATTCTGAAGTTGTCTGATTTTGTCTGTTAATTATAGTATTTTACAAGCAAGCAGTAATAGAATGTGGCTATAAAAATAATAATCTTTCCATAATTGGAATAGTATCCTTTTATATTTGGGATTTTCCTTGAACAATTAATATACAATATGGTATTTATGAGAAAAATACACGGTAACTAAAAATATAACAACTGGGAATTCATTTGGCAAAAAAAGTACAAAATCTATATGAGGAAAACATTAACATGCTACTGGTCATAAAGAAACCTAATTGAAAGATCTGTTTCTTTTCCTAGTCTCTCTTTCTCTTCTTTCTCAGAAACAACAACAACATAACAAAGCAATTATAATCTGTCAGGGGGACAAGACAGCCAATGGCTTGCAGGCCTGATTGGTGGAATGTAACACAACATTGTTGAAAAAATATCATTAATTTAAAATTAGACCTACCACTTAATGAAGTATATTATACTGTATTGTATAAATGGATGCGCCTAATTGGTAAGCTTGTGTTTATCATGGTGATAGCTCTGGTTTAAAATATATATATATAAGAGGAAAACAGTTGGCAAATCTGGATTTCACCCAGATGAATTAATTTAAAATTACTCCTTGAAGGAGATCTAATAAAACGTATTTAATACAACATTTTCTTGTGTATGCATCCTTTCATTCACTTATTTGTTGATTCATTGAATAACTACTACTTGTTTTCTATGTCCTATTTAGTATTCAGGGCATTGTAGATATAAATAAAAACAAGATAGACATAGGATATAGTTTAAGTGTTTTATGTTCACTGTCATGGAGACTAAATTTTTATAATGTGTATTAAAATGTCCAACCATCTATTGACTTCCCTCTTAATTCAACTCCTACACAAGATTTGAATTTTAAGGTTGAGTAGACAAGAAATATGAACTCATAAACATATTGTATCTTTGTCAAACCATGTTGAGTCATTGGTAGAGTTGGAAACTGGCCACTGTAAGTACAGACACTAGGTTGTGCACCACCTCTGAAAGGCAAAGCCCAGTGCCCAAAGTGTCATATTCCTGTATCTGAGCAAACTGAGTAGTTTTCTCATTTCAACTAGCAAAATGTTACTCTGGAAGAATGTAACAATGTAGCATATTAATGTAACTTCACAAAGATTTCCTTCTGAACCAGAAGCCCATATTCTAGAATTCTAAGGTGTCTGAATTCAGAAAATGATCCTAATGCCCAACAGATTCATATTCTAATGTACTAGAAGGAAAAATGACTCAGCCAAGTACACACAGTGATTTAGAAACAAAGCTAGAACTGTAGACAAGTTCTGTTAAGCTGCACACCAGCCATCTATCAGCTTAACTAAATAGTTTCATTTAGCTTTTTCTCTTTTTATTTCAAATAATTTCAATATTACATAAAATCACAAAACTAGTACACAGTACATTTTTTGAGCCATTTGAATTATGAACTGCCAACATGATACCACATTCTAAAAACAATTTATTAAAAAGGTAAAGCAAAAAATTAATATTAATATATTAAGATATCACTACCATTGATACCTTAGCTCCAGTGCATGGCAATTATATTTAATTGTTATATCTTCAATATGGAATAGTTCTTCAGTTTTTAATGACTTTCATAAACTTTACCCTCTGAAAATAACAGTTTAGTTATTTTGAAGAATATCCCTCAGTTTGGATTGGTTTGATATTTGTTCATGATTAAGTTCAGATTATTTAATTTAGATAGAAATATCACAAAAAAGGTTCTGTGTTCTTTTAATTACCTCCTATCAGGTGTTGTACAATATTGATTTGTCCCATTACTGGTGATGTTACATTTGGTCTTTTGATTAAAATAGAGGTTGCCAAATTATTTTACTATAAATTTATTCCATTTTTGCAATTTATAAGTAATTTGAGGCTTTGCTAAAATATAACTTAAATGATACTTTGAGACTGTGCTAAAATATAACTATTCGTCAAATATTGTATCATTAATATTTTTTGGACATATTAATTATTACAACTATGGGTGCTAAAAGGTGACTTTCTTATCCCATAATTACTTCTACTTTTCTTTGTTGACTTCTGTAGTCAAAAGAATATTATGTTTCCTCTAATTACTCAACTTGTAATTTATTTATATGGTTAATTTTTTTCAGTTTTGTCTAATAGAGACCACTTCAAGTTGTCTTCTTGTCAAGAAAAACATGTGTTATTTTGACATGTTTTCACCATTCCTTGGTTCCTTTATTTTCTGATACTACAAAATGTTTCAGAGTCATCTTGTACTCTCTGGGCCCTATAATCAGTCATTACTCCAAGAAATTTGTGTTTCTTTTAGTAGAACATTTGATTTAGAAATAAATAAAATGGGCGTTGATTGTGCTCATGAGTACTAGGGTGTGGCTACTTCCAGGTCCTCTCACTGGAGAGAGCTAATGTGAATGCACACACACACACACACACCTCAGTTTATTTTTATTTCTTAAAAAAAGTTTAATTTTATTACAGTTGTTGCATTTTCCCCCCTTTCCTCTCCTTTGTCCAGACCACCCCTGTTCCCACAGTCAATCCCCACACTGTTGTTTATGCGCTTGGGTCATTCATACATGTTCTTTCTCTAGTCCCTTCCCCTTCTTTTCACCATTTTCCCCCGCCCCCTTCCTCTCTGGTTTCTGTCAGTCTGTTCCATGTTTCCATTGTATCTGGTTCTATTTTGCTCATTAGTTTATTTTTGTTCATAAGCTTCCTTTTACAAGTGAGATCATATGGTATTTGCCTTTTGCCAACTGGCTTATTTCACTTAACATAATACTCTCCAGTTCTATACATGCTGTAGCAAAGGTAGGAGTTCCTCCTTTCTTTCTGCTGCATAGTATTCCATTCTGTAAATGTACCACAGTTTTTTGATCCACTCATGTACTGATTGGCACTTAGGCTGTTTCTAGCACTTGGCTATTGTAAATAGCATTTCTATTAACATAGGGGTGCATAAGCTCTTTTGAATTGGTGTTTTGGGATTCTTAGGGTATATAACCAGCAGTGAAATCATTAGGTCAAAAGGCAGTTCCATTTTTAATTTCTTAAGGAAATTCCGTACTGTTTTTTACAGTGTCTGCACTGGTCTGCATTGCACCAACAGTGTACTAGGATCCCCTTTTCTCTGCATCCTTGTCAGCACTTATTGTTTGTTGGTTTATTAATTATGGCCATTCAGGCTGGTGTGAGGTGATATCTCATTGTGTGTTTTTAAAATGATATTATAATTTATTTTTAGAGAGAGGGGAAGGGAGGGAGAAAGAGAAGGAGGGAAACATCAATGTGTGGTTGCCTGTTTTGTGCCACCAGCTGGGGACCTGGCCCACAACCCAGGTATGTACCCTACTGGGAATTGAACAGGTGACCCTTTGGTTCACAGGCCAGTGCTCAATCCACTGAACCATACCAGACAGGGCTCACTGTGGTTTTAATTTGCATCTCTCTGATGGCTAGTGTAGTTGAGCATCTTCATATGCCTATGGACCCTCTGTATACCCTCCTTGGAGAAGTGTGTATTCAGGTCTTTTGCCCATTTTTTAATTGGACTGTTTGTCTTCTTGGTGTTGTTAGATGAGTTATTTATATATTTCAGATATCAAACCCTTGTCTGATGTATCATTGGCAAATATGTTCTCCAAAATGGTCAGTTCCATTTTCATTTTGATGATGGTTTCTTTAGCCATGAAGAAGCTTTTTATTTTTATTTCTGTTTACATTGAAAACCCTGAGTTCACAATGATAATTTGATTTCCACTTCTACATAATGTAATTCATTCTGGTTTTCTCTCTTTTCATATTTGTACTTCCTGCCTCAAACAGAGAGAAACTTGGTTCCCATATCCTAAAATATTTTCTTGTTTAATCAGTCCTGCTCCCTTGTATGCTAAAGAGAGGAGCTGACTATCTTTTCCCACCTCTCCTTTTTACCTCCCTCAGGCTGTGACATTTGACTCTAACTTACTCACAACACTGTTTCACATAAGGTTGCTTCTCCCCACACTGTTGGGCTCCGACCTCCCACTCTGGGCAGCCTCCTTTTTTGCCCCAAGAAGAGCCTTCTTCACCTCTCTCAAGCTCTAACACCTCACCTGCTCATGCCACACCTGGTGGTATGACCCAGGGAGAGGGCACAGAAGCCTTTTAAGAAATGTTTTGTGCACAATTACCATTTGCTGGCCATATCCCTTCACCCTAGTAATAGTAAGGAGGACCTTCTCTAACTTCAGTAGAGCAAATTCTCATCTTCTCTCATCTGTATTCTCTCATGATGGCTGCCATCCACTCTAAGGAATGATTTTAAGACAAAAATCCAAGGCTTTTTGTATCTTCTTCATGTTCTGCCCTCTCCTTCTTCTCTGACTTCTTAAGGGTTGAGTTGTCTGCAATAGAAAGACACTGAATAACATAAAATACTAGGGGCAGGATGGAACTGATGCTAATATTTAAAGATCTATTACTAAGCTCATTTACTCTGTATACCAACCATAAGATATAGGCATTATAATATTACTGACAGTGCTACCAAGATCTTACAGTGAATATGTGGTAGACCTTTTATTGATAATCAGGTCTGCTTGATAAAAGAGGCCTTGTTCTTTGCACTGTACTATGCTCCCTATATCTGGGTTTCTTCAGTCTGCATGTTACAGATTCCAAATTAATTCCTCAGAGTCCACTTTGTTAATGGAACTCAGTGCTGACTTGTTCCTTATCTACATAAAAAGATTGGAACCATATATAATGTAAGGAATCTTGTGGAAGAATTCCTACAAAAGAGAACATTATATAAGTGGTCACTAGGGTTACTAATGTCCAGAATTCAAACATTGTGAAGTGTGGTGTTATTCATAGAAATGAGTAGTTATCAACCCAGGATGTGGGAAGACTTCTGAAATGTTTAAGACATACATACGTTTTCTGGAAAATGTCTGACAGATTGGATGTCTAAGTTTTGCAATTAATGATAATTTTCACTATTTAAGAATGGAGATATAAAACAATTTTTACTTTTTTTCCACCCTGTAGCATGAATTCAGGGTCCTTATTGAGCCTCATAAATACCCTCTAATAGATAATTTTAAAGCTATTTAGATCTCATTCATTTTTAACTTTTTTTTAAATAATGCATTATCTAAGTGTTCTTTCCTAATGTCTTAGCAAAAAAAATTATAATGTGATCTCAGTTAACTACATCCAACTTTTTATTCATCTCTCCCAGTAGAGTTAAAATTGCAAAATATAGAATTTTTTTTGTTTATATTCATTTATAACTAAATATAGTTACAATCCTACTTCCAGTAAAAGATAAATATCTCCTGAATTTAAGATTTGTTATTGATAGAAAAATAACTGCTAAAATGTATTGAATATAATTTATATATATACATACAATTATATGTAAAATATATATTTATATATGCAACGAAATATATATATGCATATATATTTATATATATATATAATATATATAGTATATATATATTATATATATTCCCCAGGCCACTGTTACCTCCTTCCTTATTTCACCCTCATGTGTCTTTTACTTTACTTTTTTATAGTGAAATTAGGTTTCCTCTTTTTTTCTGGGATGCCCAGTTTTACACATTTTTTTCTTTGTTCTTAGATTTTTAATTTTTTAACTTTTATATTGTTACATATTTGCAAAGGAATTGAAGGTATTGATATGTGAGAGTTCTTATGTATTCTTGACTCAGTTACCTCTTAATGTTAACATCTTCTATCTTAATATCTGGTACATTTATCAAAACTAAGAAATTAACATATACACAATACAATTACAGATTTAATTCAGGTGTCACCAGCTTTTCCACTAATGTCCCTTTTGGCAAAAAAAAAAAAAAAAAAAATCCAGTCCAGGATACTTTCTGTATTAATTTTCTAGGGCTGCCATAATACAGTATCATAAACCATGTGACTTCTACAGTAGAAACGTGTTTTCTCACAGTGTGGAGGCTAACAGTCCAAGAAACTAGGTGTCTAGAGGCTAGGTGTTGGCATGGTTGAATTCTCCTAAGACCTCTCCCCTTAATATGTGGATGGCCATACCTTCTCCCTCTGTCTTCATAGGGTTTTTCTTTTGTGTTTATATCCTAATCTCTTCTTACAAGAACATTGGTCATATTGAATTAAGGCTTACACAATGACTTCATTTAATTTTAATAAATACCCTATCTCCTAACCCAGGCACATTCTAAAATACTAGGGGTTAGGACTTTAGCATATGACTTTTGTGGTGACACAATTCAACCCATAACAGTTTTATTTCATCATTTCTTTAGTCCCATCAAATTCTTGACAGTTTTTCAGCTTTTTTTTTTTCCTTGAAATTTTTGAAGAGGCCTGACCAAGTGTTATATAGAATAACCTAAGTTTATGTATATTTGATATTTTCTCATAATTTGAGGTTAATTTTTTCTGGAAAGAATACTACATGAGCAAAGTGCCCTTCCCTTCACATCATTTGGGTTGCGAGGGGCACACGAAATTAATATAACTTACAACGTTAATTTTGATCATTTGGTGGAGGTGGTATACATTAATATCTCCACTCTAACATTAATATTTTATTATTTCCATAGTTTAAGAGCTACTAAGTTCAGGCCACACTCAAGTGTATGGAAATAAGTTTCACATCCTGGGGTGAGGAATGTCAAATAATGTGTAAACATATGTTAAAGACACTAAAGTAATTAATACATTTTATGGGAGAAGAACTTTGAAGCTATAAAAATATTATTTTTCTCCTTACTATTTCACCTTTATTAATATATTTTGATGCTGTTTAGTCACAATTTCTTGAAAAAGAAAAGGGAATGTAATATGCTCTAGGGGTGCAATCCCCTGAAGATAAGTTGTTAACAGCCATACTTGGCTTTATTTTTTTCTTAATGTCACAACTTTCCATTCCTTTGCCTACGGAATGCAAACTCTTTTCTTTTGTAGTCATCAGCATTTTTCCCAGGAAGTAAAATGCTATTAATTGTGTTCACAACATGAGATGCAACATACCCTCTGAGCCTTGTGGGTTGGAGGGAATAAGTGACCAACAACAATTATCTCCTCCTCCTTATCATCATCATATTTGTGAACATACCTGTGAATGAGAAATGTTAGGAGTTTTAAGTGACCCATCTTGCTGATGGGTCATTTAAATTTTGGCTGATACTGCAGCATGGAACTGGGTCTATTATTGTTAACATGAAAGAGTGATAGTGTGATCTTTATTGGAGCCCTGATACTCTCCAATTAAGCCTCTGTGGGAGAGGAAAGCTGTGCCCCAGTGCAGTTGCCATAGTCTACAACTGAATCTACAAGGACAGACCAAAGAGAGGTATTAATATCCATAGTTCAAAACCTGATGTACACAATAATCTTCCAAGTAGTTATCATCATTATGTACTGATGTTTTTAGTTTCACCCTTGAAACTATTTTTTCAGGTACTAAGGATGCTTCTATTCAGTCTTCCCTTATAATTAGACAGAGTACTAAATTACAATAGCAATAGAAGCATCACATAAACTTAAATAATAACCAGAGCTTACTTTTCTGACCAACCTAATCACTTTCTCAAGGGAATTCTCTATAACATCCTGCTTACAATCAGCTGGTGGCTTGTCAGGATAAAAATCTAACTGACAGATGCAGTCAATGGTAATTAGTGCCTTGAAGCTCTGTAAGACAGTGGAAGTGTACTACACAGTGAGTGCCATCTAGAGTACCTAGTGTTTGTGGGTGCCCAGGACAATCTCTTTCCTATACAGTATTAAAATATTGACATATTCCAATTCTTTGCTTTCTTTCTCTACACTCTAGAAAAGTAAATTCTTTAGTCAGAGATTTTATAAGGCTATGGCTTCTTTTATATTCATGTGTTAATTCACTTATTTTAAAAATATTTAAGTACCTGTGGCCTTTTTGTTCTCTTAAAGAGAAAACTTGATTAAGATCCCAGGACTTAATGTTTTCATTTTACATCTGGTAAATGCAGTTAAACAAGACAGGTCTGAACTGCATAGGTCCACTTATACACATTTTTTTTTTCAGTAGATATACAGTTAAGCCTCCATAGCCCCGAGTTTTGCATCATAGGATTCAACCAACCCCAGAGAGAAAAGTGTTTTTGATATGCATTTAGAAATTCACAGATGTGGAAGGGTGACTGTGAGCATTTTTTTATGCCATTTTATGTAAGGAACTTGAGCACCTATGAAATTTTGTATTTTGGGGGATCCTGGAACCAATGCCCTGTTGATAGCAAGAGATGACTGAAATTTTGGAGGAATAAAAACTTACATGCAAATTTTGACTGCATGGTGTCAGCAGCCCTGAATCTCATCTTGTTTATGGGTCATCTGTAGTCTAATTCTTAGGTAACATTTCTCTAGATAGCTCATATTATCAATTAATTTGCTAAATTTTCTGATTTTGCTCTTTATAACCACCTTATTTTTCAAGGAATAGGAATACATCCATTTAGTCTCTCTGTATACTGCCTGAAAGTTATCATGAGTAATCTGGATCTAATGGTCAATGTTTGATCCAGGTTACATGAGACCTGAAACTTATGCAATACAAGGTGACATCTTTAAGAAAGAGAATACAAAATTACAAGTGCAAAATTTGGTATTAAACAGAATATTTATTTAGGAAGAGAACAAATTTCAAACATTTATTGGAGTCTCATATACCCATATTTATTTCTTTTGAGATTTATTCCTTTAGACAGTTTGTCATAAATGTGTACATGGAAATGCAACCTGACTTTTCCTCTTCAAAATATTCTACCACTCCTAGGAACTGACAGTCCTCACAGGGGCCCATGCATATGAGGAGCCTTGAAGTTTAAGTTGAGTATCTTCATGGTAGACCTCTTTTGTCCAGCCATGCTTTATAGAGTAGAGCTATTAAAGCAACAAAGGCAGAGAAAACCCAAACACAAGATACAATTCCAAGCCAGACTTAGTAAAGACAAAATTAAGTCATCAAAGCTGCATATGTGTGATATGAAAGTGGAGTTCTCAATGAGGAGACATCAGAAATGGAGTAAAAAACAGGAATCATAATGCCTGGGAAGGAGGTGATGGGGTAACTGTGGGTCTGGGGAAACTATTTTAGGTGGGTTTGAGGGTACGCCACTGAGGCAAGAAAAAATAAATAAGGATGCAGTTACCTGGTATGAACTGTACCCTTGAATCTCAAGTTGTGCCTCTGTGTGTGTCTCTGAACCTGACATCTTAAAACATTTTGATGACCTAGTGGTTTGGAGAAGATTCCAAAGTGCAGAAGATGATTCCCATGACTTTTCACCCATGATGTAATATATTTTTAGCATGACTCACAAATAAGAGATTTCCCCTTCCCTAACAGAAGTTCTAAACACATTAGAATCTATTCTAGAAATATCAGAGAGCTCCGAATATCCTTTATGCTCCTTCATTAGTACTTTGGGGAACTTACTACAGCATAGACAGGTGTACAGACTTGTTCTGCAAAAGGTGTGTCTCAGGAAAATGTACATTTTCATGAAGTGAGGAAAACACATTCTCCTGCTGGGAAGCAATGTTTTTCAATCTGTCTCAAGAAATATTCTCTATAATTAATACACTGATTTAGAAATATTGTGGAAAGAAAAATGCTACTTAAACTCTGGGCTTTTAGGAAAGTAGAATAATTCTTGTTGAAGTCAGGTGGTTTTATTGTCTTGGCAAAAAAAATTACATATTGTCTTTGAGTGTAAAAGTAGTTTCCAGAGGAGGAATACATTTCGCTCCACAATAAAAAATAAAAATAAAAAAAGAAAATTTTGTAAGGGGGTGGGGGTGGGAAATATGTGTTAACAAACAGCAATTGGAGCCTGCCACCACTCTCTAGGTAAAATTCCAGAGGCAAAGGTTTGGTGATAAAGGAAATGAATCTTTATTCAAAAGCAGTCATTTAAGCCTATCAAGTCACAGCTTTAATTACTTAAGCTTATTGATTAAGACTAAATTCTAACACTTGAGTTCTCTTATCTTTTCCCTTGTTAGTTTCTATAGGGTTAGTTTACAAACTAAAACAACATAATACACAAAAGTTACACAATTCTGGAAGAATGGCAGGCTTCTGCCTCAGAGCCTGTTTTCTCTAGAACACTAACCCAACCATAGCCAGGATCCTTGCTTCCACACTCATGTATTTTCATTTGCTTAGGTCGCCCTTATCTAAAATAATTTCTTAGTGCAGAAGTGTTATGCCATCACATAGCTCAGACTGGCCAGGTGCCATCTCTGTTAACTTCATGTATATATACAGGCCCCTGCTGTTCGAGGGGTGCAGATGAGCTTAGCTCCCTATGTCCTTGTTGGCTGCCTCAGGACAAGACTAAAGGCAGATGAACGCTTGCACCCTGTAATTCACCTCTTCTCGTTCACTGCTACAAAAATGGTAAGGCAGATCTAGTTGTTCCAGTCCTCGCCTGCAAGAGAGAGATTAAACTGGTATGATTCCCCCTCTAACTCTTCATTGTTGTTTTTCAGTCTCTAGGAATCCAAAACAGCTTAGCTAGAGTCAAACTTCTGTGCTGATACAAACACCAAAAGAATAAACCTGCCACCCTCTGCCAGGCCAGCCCAATCCTCGGATGTGCTTGGAGTTCCTTCCCATCCAAAATACCATCCACTGGGAAATGCAAGCAGCTGCAGCATGATCACCCATGCATCATCAAGGAAGAGGAGCCAGAGAGAGAGCTTGAAAGCAAGAGATAGCCAGTCCAGGAGCCAGAGAACCAGAATCTGAGAGAGAGCCAGCTCAGGAGCCAGAAAGCTTGTGAACCAAAAAGCCAGCCCTCCCTTTATTTCCATTGGCTCTGGAGGCATTCAGCTTCTCAGCTAATCTCATTCTAGACTACTTTCCATTGCCTCAGCAAACTCCTCTTAGAGCCCCTCCTACTTCTTCCCAGTGATCTTAATCAGATCTCTCTGTATCACAAGGAAATTAAGAGAGGTATAGGAGAGAGAGACAAAAAAAGAGGGACAGCAGGACAGTGCCTGTCTGCAAAGGGAATGGGATTCTAAGAAAAGTATTAGTCACTTGAAATGTCATGGCAGCAAATGAATAATAAATGTTTTACAATAGAGATATATGAGGTTAAATGCAAATTTACATTCTAAACTGTGTCATAATTGCTCATTGTTACCCTTAAACTAAAGGTGGTGAAGGGATTAGCCAAAAAACATTTATGAATGACTCATGGAAACAGACAATTGTATAGGAATTGACTGAGGGAAGGAATGGAGTGGGGCTAGGAAGAGGTGGGCAAAGGGGGAAAAAGAGGGGACAACTGTAATAGCATAAATAATAAAAAAAATTGTAAGTAGAAGTGAACCATACACAATAACCTTGTGTCATAAGCTTGCCAGGGGAATGTAGCATTGGTGAAGCAGAATCTAGAAATACAGGGTCAAAAATCAAGTGTCAGGAGAATAATAATAGAGAAGTTAATTGTGTCATACCCAAAGGGCTTGAATTTTAATGGTCTTTGTAGGAGTTTATGCATAAAATATTGATAAATAAGCATTTTTGACTCAAAAAATAAATTACTTTACAGGAAATAATTAAACCTGTAAATGCAATAATTGATTAAATACATTATGATGGATTAATAAAAATGATTATAGCTAATCTTCTTGTACCACATACTTTTATAAATGCTTACTAGCATTGAATTATTTAATTCTTCCACCTGGGGCATAGAGATATTATTTAGCTTTCCCCCAGTCATCAGAGCTATTTGGTTTTTGAGTTTGCTTTTACCTACCACACTGTATCAAGTCCATAAAACTGAGTGCTATGAAGCCTTTATATATTATAATGTAGATGTATATTCCTTGAACTATAAGTGTATTCATTACAAAGCAGAAGCAACAAATCATGTTGACATATAACTAAAGTACAGGTGACTATATGCATAATTATATACATATATAATTATATATATACATATATAATTACGCATATAGTGTGTATATATATTTATATATCACATAAAATTTTTTACAAAATCTATATCTATTTTTAATCTCCCGGTGGTGACCTTAACCTTTTTGAATGCATATTTATGTTACACTGCTCAATATTTTAATTTTAAGAATGAAGTAATGTATTTTGCATCTTCCCTGAGTGAAAATTATAAAACATAGCACATTTTAATTTTTTAGGTTATTTTATTTTTTAGTTCTTGCTTAGAATTTACAGTTATATAAAGTTAACTCTATCCTGTGTTACAAATTGTCACAGGCCTTTTTACACTATAACTTTCAAATTTTTCAGTTTTTAATATCTTCATTGAACTTCAGATGGCTAATTCTCTCAATTTTCCTGACACTGAGAGATTTCTTGGGACATGGGATTTTGTTTTAAAATTGGAACAATTGGGGGCAAACTAGGACAGTTGATTACCTTAGAATTGTGTACCTTTAAGCAAAATTTATTTAGTTGCCTTAAAAAACTAATAGAAATATCTGTACTTGCAAATGAATAGAGGGATATAAAGAAAGGTATCTACTGAGAAAGATAAAGGGAAAAGATGGGAGAGACATACACAGGGAGGAAGGCAAATAGTCATACATATACAGAGGCCAAAGATAGCTTTATATGTTTGCATGTATGTATTTTCCTATGGGTATGTTTATACATGTAGCTATACGTATGTCTGTATATTTAGAAGGGGGAGAGAGAGAGAGAATAATCTTAGTTTCAATCCTCACTTTGACATTTATATATAATCTTTGGAAAGTCATAATTTATTTCTGAACCTTAGTTTCCTCATATATATAGTGGGTATAATAATTTCTTTATAGGGTTACAAAAAACATTTAATACAATTTGTATGTATTAACTATTAATTATATTACACAGACAGTATAAGAAACTTTTATAACATACATATATTTTTAAATACTTTATTTAAAAAAATATACTAAGACCATTCCATATCATTGGTTTTGAAGGTCAAAGAAAAGTCCATCTATAGCAACTCTCCAGTGTTTTCTCTCTCTTGTTTGGATTATACATGAAATCTGTCATGTATCAAATCCATGAAATCATGAGAAAAGCACAAGTTTTGGTCCACTGAAATTACCATTGCTTCTTGTTCCATGATTTTAAATAGAAAGACATACCAGGTCTCAGAGCACTGGCCCACACCAACGTCCTCTCTGCTGACCTTATGTGAAGTACTAGACACCCAGGCTACAAGATTAGCCTTCATAGACATCCAAGCTGAGATCCTGACTCCCATGGGGTTTGCTGTAGCAGCAAAATATCCCCAGCCTCTTGTGGTACCCACAAAATCCTGCCCTCCTTCCAGGGCCATTGTCTTCACCCCACCATCAGCAAAGGCTTTCACACTTGCCCATCCACCCCTGGAAAATCATTATATTCTCTTCTATTCTGAAAAATTCTATTCAAATGAAAAAGGAAGCCCAGAACTCAAAGACAAAATGATAGTCTCTTAACAGAAGACTGTAACATGCAATAAAGACATATTTATTGATGAGTTTATAACAGCTTTCCTAAAAGTGATACAAGTTAATTAGCCTATGAATAATTTACCTCCTACTTTTAGTACTGTTATTAAGTAGGTATTTAATAAAATTTTAGTAGTTTTTTCTTCCCAACCCTGTCCACAAAGACTATCCACAGCCATTTCTGTTTCCTCTGACTAATGAGAAGCTACTTAGGAAAGAAAAATATGTTCCCTACATATTCATTAGTGTAAACAAGGTTTTAGTCACCTTAATTGTACTGATGGCAATAATTAATGCAGCCACTTAAGGTGACTCTTTATTTAAAAGACTTATCAATTCCATTCAAATTTACCGTTCACTTGAACATGGTATATAGACAATTTTCCTGCTTGGATATCCATCTCAGTATAACTATTCAAGGGAGAATATTGACTTCCTAACACTATGATTTCCAGGCAGTTGAGGTGTCAGAATTGGGAACTACAAAAGGAGTTCTAGGGACAAACACAGGATCTACAAGGTTTTTTTCTTTTTTTAGATTTTATTTATTTATTTTTAGAGAGAGAGGAAGATAGCGAGAAAGAGAGGGAGACAAACATCAATGTGTGGCTGCCTCTCATGGGCTCCCAACTGGAGACCTGTTCAGCAATCCAGGCATGTGCCAGGTCTGGGAATAGAGCCAGTGACCCTTTGGTTTACAGACCCCCACTCAATCCACTGAGCCACACCAGCCAGGGCTGCAAAGTTTTAATACCAATCTTAACTTGCTTGAGATTCTTGAGTATGTTCAGTTTGGTTACCTGGTAGACATCAGTTTTTTTAGTTAATTTTATGCCTTCAAGTTTTTTGCAAGAATGCTATCACAAAAATATGAGAAGAGGTAGGCTGGCAGGGGAGAGTGTTCAAGAAAGGCAAATTCTCAGTGAAATCAAAGCTTAGAAACTGGAACTGTGTTTCTTCAAGATAATAGGCATAGACCCATAGCACAAAGAACAATGTGGGGGTTATATACCCATTCTCTTCACCCAGGAAAGAGCCTCTCATCACCACTGCCTCCTTTATAGCAAACATTTTATACAGTGTAATTTTATGGTTAGCATCTGGCTCCCAAGTACTCCTTTTTCCAGGAATTTTCAAAACTGAATTTCAAGAAAGGTTAGTATACTAAAAAGAATAAGTATAAAATATTAGAAACAGAGGCCAGTCATTTCAACTGTATGCAGAGAGAGCAGCTTTCGAAGATGGCTTGATAGCACTGTGGTTTTTCCTACATCTCTCCTCTGCCTTGCTCGAGTTTTTCCTCAGGCCCGATTGCATTAATGCCCTTAAATTCATGAGACATCCTAGCATAAATTAAAACAAATTTTTATTTCTTCAACAGTGTTTGAGTTAGTATCTGTTAACCTGAAAACAAGAGTTCTATCTAATACACGAAACTTTTGTAGCAGAGAGCGAGCAAGCACTCAGGACCTCTAATTCCTGATTATCCTCACTGTGTAGCCCTATTTCTTTCACACTCTTCCTTCATCCCTTCATTTTATTTATTTTATTTTAAAAAGCATTTTATTTATTTCTTTTTAGAGAGAAGGGAGAGAGAGGGAGAGAGAATGAGAGGGAGAAAAACATTGATATGTGAGAAATACATCAATCAGTTGCCTCTCGCACACCTTCAACTGGGAAACTTGCCCACAACCCAGGCATGTGCCCTGACTTGAAGGGGAACTGGTGACCTTTTGGTTTACAGGCCAGCACTCAATCCACTGAGCCACATCAGCCAGAGTTTCCCCTCATTTTAATGCTTGCTATATTCTAGGATATTTTAGTGTTCATATATATGTATAAGAATAAGGTCACTGCAAATACAATTACCTCGGTTCAACTCAGTTACACATACCTTATTCTAGACATTAGTGGGGCAAGTTAAATTATGGAACTTTGACCTCTAACATCCCACCTGCATACCACAACCTCCCACCTGTCCATATGCTTTGCATCCACTTTTACTGCTTTTGGTTTCTTAGTAATCTCCAGGTTCTTGAGAAGTTGAGTTTAGACACTGGAGCCAGTCAACCTGGGATTTCTTCTTAGGTGTAAATATAATGATTTTGAAAATAAAATGTTTTAATCTCTAAAGTGATTCAGTTTAACAAAGAGAGTGATACCAACCTCTGGGATTGGAATAAGTATTTAATATATCAATGCTGTATGAAGCATCCCACCTGGCTCATATTAAACCCTCAAATAGGTATTACCTGTGTAATTCTTATGTTGTTATTGCCCTCTAAGTTTTTCCAGTCTACCAGAAGACCTCTTGGATTTTCTTCCTTCCTTTGCCAGTAGTGGTTGCACCATTTGTTTACATAACCCATATTCTGAACACTGCTTTGCAGTCCAGCTCTTTTGTCTTAATTAAGAGAGGAAACCTTAATACTGACTACATTTTCCAAACTATTTTCTTCCTTTTTACTGACACAGAAGATTCAGATTGACAACAACTTAAAGTCCATTGTCTCCAGACACAGCTTGGTCCCCAGAATTGTATTTTAATCTTTTCATTTGATCAGCTCCTCCCATTACTCCTCTCCATTTTTTATATGAAATATTTATACATCCTCTGAGACCTTTACCCAAGAAAACAAATTTACTAATAGAAAATCAATGCATTTAGACTTACTGAAAACATAATTTTACCACCATATCATATTCTAACATCTACATTCAAATCCATTCTCTCTCTTTCACATCAGTCATGAAGAATGATGTGTCCATATTTTCTCACCACAGGCCAATGTCTGCACTTTTCCCAATGAGCCCATTCATCCTTACCTCTTCAAGAACTCTCCAGTAAAGCCTTCTGCTCTACAATCTTTATCTTCAACTGTCTCTCTCCCCATAGGCTCTATTCCTTCAGATAGTACAAATTCTCAGGTAATTATTTTCTAGTTATATAAGCTAAATTAATTAGGATACTTGTGACTTCAATAATAGAATACCAAAATAAAAGTAATTTGATCAATATGGATTTTTTTTTTAATTTACAGAAGAGCATGTGCATAAGTGCTCACCCAAAAAATAAAAAAGAAAGCATTGATGCATCTGATTCCTAATATCATTACAGAGCCCCATAACTGCCCTGATGTGGACAATGTCTGGTGGTGGTGTGGGCACATTGCTTTGGTTTCTAATATCTGCATGTGATTTTGGACTGGTGTATAAATGTAAATGGAGAGCTCTCTGTGACAGTGTTTTCTGTTAGCAGCATGTCAGTCCACAGAGCCAGCAGATGCTCTGCAGTTAGCTAAGATAATCCCAGATACTAAGAACACTCTTGCTGGGAACATGTCTATACTAGAGGGAAGAAACAAGCCAAATTAAGAATATGTGAGATGACACAAACATAGACAACAATCATCTTAGGTCAATAATTTCCCATCCCCCTTAGCTCTCACCAATGAACATAAGAACTAAAAACTTGACTGAGATTGCATTTTTACCATTCACTTGACCAGTGGAACGGTGACTTATACTAGAAATTAAATTTGATTTATAAGCCAAAAATATTTATAAGGCAATTAAAAAAATATCTGAATCTGAAATAGAAACATTTGCAAACTATTTCTTGAAATGAAAATCTAATAACCCCTCTGTTCTCTTTAAGGCATTTAAATGTTTTCTCCTTTTTTTTGGAACATAGGTAAGATTCCTGACAGGGCCAATGTAAGTAGTATAGCTAAGGGTTCAGCATATGAGCTCTGAGTTTAGCTAATGACCTCACTTTAACATGTCTGTGTCCTACCCTCTTTAAACCAGATGTTACTTAATCTCTATAAAGTTAAGTTTTCTCATAAAGTGGGGATAAAAAGAATAGTACCTGCTTCACAGAATTATGAAATTAAATTAGATCATCCAATTAAAGTATAGCAAATAGAAAATCCTTAGTGTGGTTCACCAAACATTTTTAGTTATGCTCAGAACATGATTTGACAGCACTTCCTTAGCTTCTTGTAATTGGGTGTGGTCACATGGCTTGTTTAGGTCAATAAAACATGAGTTGAGGTCACATCCTGGCTCATATGAAACCCTCATATAGATATTACCTGTGTAATTTTTATGTTGTTATTACCCTCTAAGTATCTTCAGTCTATCAGAAGACCTCTTGGTTTTTCTTCCTTTCTTAGCCAGTAGAGGTTGCACCATTTGTATTAAGCTCATGTCAGAAGCTTTAAGAAATAGAGTGCAATTTGTCAAGCCCTTTTTTCTCTGCCACAATGACTGACAATGCTCCAAAGGGCAGTTGCCCCATTATCAAAAGTTTCGGAGTTTCGGAGGCAGACCATTATGGAGGAGAGCTCTCAATTGATTTAAAACACATAGGAAGCAAGGGTTAGAGATATACCAATGTTGTTCAAGCCACTACAATTTTGGTGACCTTAATTACTAGTGTACAACATAGCTTATGCAATGAGTAAAAAATGTTTAAAATACATTTGTTGGTGTTGTCTTAGGTGTCATCATCATCATGAATATCATTAACATAAATTATTATTCTCATCCCCATCATCATCAAATTCTCATTCTCATCATCCTTTTTTTTGATGTCTCATTCTCTGTAAACTTATTCCACTTTTGGCTCTCCCTTGTCTCCTCTTTTCCTGCCTCAGTAATATAAGTCTTTGTCTATATTCTTGATCAATACTGTTTTACATTTGAGGTTCTAATATTAAATTTTTCTTTCTTCTTGGATCCCTCTTCTTACCTTCCTATAGGTTCTTAACTTAAACTTTTTCTTTCTTATTTTTTTCTTTTTTCTTTTTAATATGCTTTATTGATTATGCTGTTACAGTTGTCCCAATTTACCTTTTGTTCCCCCACACCCAGTGACATCCCTCCCTCCAGTTGCCCCCCCCTCAGTCCATGCCCATCAGTTGTGCATATAGTTCTTCTCAACACCATCCTATCTACTTCACTCCCTCTTACTATGCTAATTAATTCCTGTACCATCTCCCTCCCTTTCCCCCCTTGTGTCTCCCTGCTGACCTCACCCCATAATGTTCCCCATACCTATAATTATTTTCACACTCTCGTTGCCTACTTAGTTTGCCTTTGTTTCAGTTTCCTAGCTTCTGTTGTTGGTTGTGGTGATACAGTTTTCATTTTAATGCGCATAGTTTTGATCCTCTTTCTCCTAAACCAGTCCCTTTAACATTTCATATAACAGTCGTTTGGATCTGATGAACTTCTTCAGTTTTACTTTGTCCTGGAAGCACTTTCTCTGCCCTTCTATTCTGAATGAAAGCTTCGCTGGATAGAGTAATCGTGGTTGTAGGTTTTTGCTTTTCATTACTTTGAATATTTCTTGCCAGTCTCTTCTTGCCTGCAGAGTTTCTTTTGAGAAATGAGCTGAGAGTCTTATTGGGACCCATTTATATATAATTTTCTTCTTCTCTCTTGCTGCTTTTAAGATCCTGTATTTATCCTTAATTTTTGACATTTAGATTATGTGTCTTGGTGTGGTTCTCCCTGGGTCCACTTCTTTTGGAACTCTCTGTGCTTCCTGGACTTGTAAGTCTATTCCTTCCCCAAGTTAGGGAAGTTCTGCTTCATTATATTTTCACATAATTTTTCAATTTCTAGTTCTTCTTCTTCATCTTATGGCAACTCTGATTCAGATGTTGGCCCACTTATAACTGTCCGATAAGTTTCTGAGCCTCTCCTCATTTTCCTCACTTCTCATTCCCTCTTTCTGCACTGGTTGACTCTTTGTTCCTTCCCTATGTTTCGATTTGTTAATTTGACGCCTGGTTTTATTTCCCTCACCACTAGTTTTTTATGTGTTTTTGTTTGTTTCAGCAGGACTAGCCTTCATTCCTTCCCTGTCTTGTTTAAGATCTGCTGTTAGGTCTGTAAGCATTCTTATAACCAAAGCTCTGAACTGTGCCTCAGAAAGATTTCCTATCTACTGCTTCCTTAGATTAGAAATTTGCTGTCTAGGCAGCTGCATCACTGGGATCTCTATCATAATCTATGCCATTCTGAACAGTTTTGTGTTTACCTTTGCTTCCTGGGCAGGGCTGTCACACCCTATAGGGGGTGGAGCCCTGTGCACTCTTCACAACTGGGCATTTTCTGTGGGGGTGTGCATCCAAGATGGATTCCTGCTATTCAATCTCCTCTTAGAGACCAGGAGCCTCCTCTTCCATCCCCACCCCACCGGGCCTCACAATCCAAGGCAATGGGAGTCTGCCTTGCCTGACTTTGGAATCGCAAGCTGGTGGGTCTGGTCTGCAGCCAGGGATGCTCCACAGGCGCTTCTCGCCTCCTCTTAAATATGGGTGTCTGTGCTTACTGTTGTCCTGCCGCCATCACTGCTGCTGTTGCAGACGGCACAGCTTAACCTCTCCTCCCTGGCTTCGCCCCTCCTACCTGTCTGGATGAGCACCACTTCTTTATAACTTTATACATGGGACTTCCATTTATTTTCTGGAACTTCTGGTTATTGCTGGTTTTGCAGTTGTATTCTTTCTTAGTTGTGGAGGGAGATAGAATGTGTCAGTATAGGCTTCCATCTTGGCTGGAAGTCTCCTGTGTTTGTTTGCTTTGTGTCCCAGGGAGAACTGTTGCTCCTACTACATTTAAGGGGTGGAGCCTTATGTATTCGTCAGTAACAGGCGATCTGTTTCACCATGTTGTGGCGCTGTATGTGGGGGAGCCCAGCACTCGCCCCATTTCTAAGCACTTCTCCCACTTCTGCACCAAACTGGCACCCCTCTAGCTGCTGTCATGGCTGTCTTTCCCAGGGTGGATGGGTCTGTGGATGTTCTAGGTCTGTGGGGGCCCTTTAAATAAGCAGACTCTCCTGAGAGACTGGCAGTTTCTGCCTCCGTCTGAACCCCCACTGGTTTGCACAGTCAAAAGCAATGAGGCTTGATTTTTCCTGGAACTGGGACAGTGAGCTGCTCTGGTGAGGAGCTGGGAATGCTCCCCAGGTGTCCCTCCTGACTTTTTAAAACATGTAACTGCACTTTCTGCCAGCCTGCTGCTGTTGCCACTGTTGCCACCACCACACCGGGTCCTCTCCCCCCGGGCTCCGCCCCTCCTACCTGACTGGATGAGTATTTCTTCTGTATATCCTTGTTTGCTGGACTTCCATGTACTTTGATTTTCTGAAACTTCTGGTTGTTTCTAGTTTTGAGGTAGTTGTATTCCTTCTTAGTTGTGGTGGGAGACACAGCATGTCTGTCTACACCTCCCTCTTGGCCATTGGCCGGAAGTTGGACCTTAAACTTTATTTTAATAGCATTCTAAAGTATTTTGTAACAATTTGTTTGAGGTTTTTTACGATAAAGCACGGTTGATTTTTCTCTCAGTCTTTTTTTTTTTTTTTTCATGTAAGGTGACACATTCATCTACTGTTACTAAAACCAGAACCCTACAAGTTATCCATTTTTCTTTCTTTCCCTCACTTCCTATTAATCAAACATAATGTCTCATCAATCGAATTTGTTAAAAATGTATCCCATTCTTTCATTTCTAGTGTAAGTAGAGCAACCATTATCTCTCTGAACATGAAATAATCTTTCGCTGCTCTACTCTTTTCCAGCTCTTGTTTTCTTCCACCCCATTATTTATATGGCAGCCAGAGTAATCTCCTAAAGAAGAAAAAAATATATGATCATGATGTTTCATTTCTTTGGTTCTTCAATGTCTTTTATATGTCCTTAAACTTGAAATCCATACTCCTTACCTTAGCTGCAGATTTCTATCTACTCCAATCTACCTCCTGTTTGTTCTTCAGATGCATTTACATATTTGCCTACAGCCTCATTGACCTCCTTTCTCTTCTCTAAAATGTTGAAGCTCTTTCCTGTCTGAGAACTTTTGTGTATGAATCTACTCTTCACATGCTTGAATGGGCTTAAATGTCTTCCCAAGAGAGGACTTTCATAACCATCATATTGAGTGGGTGCCATATCACCTCTACTCGGTGTCATTCGGACCTCATATGCTTCATGACATTTATCAACACACGCACACACACACACATCTTTATTAATGTTATCTCAGAAACTTCCTGTAAACAGTAAAGATTGGGACTATTTCTATTTTATTAGCCAACATTTTACAAAATTCTTGAATTAATAAATGTTGCTCACAATTTCAAAAATCATATAATTTTTGCAAAGCATTAATTGTTTCGAACAATAAGGGAGAACTTCTTAATTGTGGCATCTAAACATTATCTTTATTACCCATATCACAACATGTAAGCAGTCTTACATAGACTATCATCACTTCAGAGTTATTTTGGTTGAGAAGCCATCCACACATTGTAGTTCCAAAGAGTATAAGATTGAAAACGCAACTTGATCTATCAATTAAAATCAGATAATTCCAATGTAAAAATTAATCTCTAGTATCTGAAACAGCAAAAATGCATAATTTCTGAAATTTAAAAATCACCTCTTAACTTGGACATATACTGGGATAGATATGGATGGCAATTCCACTACTGTTAAATGTATTATAACAGTTTTAGAGAATGAAAAAGTTATAGTTGAGTCCCCCTAAGGTCATATGTAATTAACCTTTAGATTTTTAAAATTGAAAAGGACCTTAAAGATTACTTTAGACAAAGCATAGGAAATCCCACTGTAAATGTAAAATAGTGAATGAATAATTATTTTCTGTCTTTATGAAATTGTTTTTACACACCCCAGTCCAACCAATCATCATTTCTCACATGTGTTACTCCATTGGCCTGTCATCAGGTTCTTTTTCATCCACTCTTACCATTCTGAAGCCATTTCACACCCAGAAGGCAGAATCATCTTTTTAAAAAAAATCTGAACATATCCTTTCTCTCTTTAAAATTCTGTAATGATGCCTCATAGCTCTTAAATTAAAATAGAAACTCCATACTACATCCTATAAAACCCTAACAACCTGACTGTGCCAGCCAGACCTACATGACCATCTTTTTGAACTCATCCTTATCAACTCTGTTGCAGAAGCTCTGGCTTCTTTGGTCCTGCTTCAGCATGCCAGCCTTCCTCCCACCTCTGGGCTTTACATTTGCTGCTGCTTCCACCTGGGTTGTTTTTGCCCAGGTCTTTGGAATGTCCTCAGAGGTCACTTTTCCAATTATCCTATCTAAAATAACTGCATGCTTTCCATTTCTACCCAGATACTTCCTATTTTCTTAGATTTTTTAATCACAAGCTGAAATTATGTTATTTCATTATTTAACTCACTTCTATCTCCCTCACACAACTCTAGTCCTGTGAAAGTAAGGACCTCATATGTTTTGTTTGCCACAGTATTTTCTGCTCTTGGAACTTGATCTCATACACAGTAAGCACTCAATAGATGCCTACAGAAGGGAGGGAGCAAAGGGAGGAAGTAAAAGGAGGAAGAAAACACATGAACATATTTACACATGGTAGACATATGTGTGGAGAAGAATCTTGCTCATTCTGTCCACACAATTTCTCCACACAAAGAAAATTTGGTCACCATGCTTTTTAAGGGAGAAGGACTGGGCTCACAAGGTGAGGCCAGTGCTCTTTCTCATCACACTGAAAGCACCATGATTTGCAGGAAGATATTTGTTCTCTAATGTCACATGGGATCTGGTACTTGATGACTGACTCCTCTGCCCTCTCTGTAATCAGACTTCACATTGTCAAAGGGCATGAATACAAATTTTAGCTTTGCTTGAGGGAACAGTAATAATGTCATTTGATTAATAATATGTAGATTAGGATCATATTTTAAAGAATTTGTTGAACCACCCCAAATTCATTCTCAGACACCAGAATACTGAAAGCACATACAGCTCTTCCCCTGCCAGAGGACAAAGTTTTCATGAATGTTTTGATGCTGGCAGCTAGCTGTCAAGTATTAAATAATGAGCAAATATGCATCAACTTTCTAAGCTGTAAAGTGATAGACAAGAAAGTTGCCATTTGCCCCTGGGTGTAAAAGAAATGAGAGAAAAATTGTTACAGCACCTTGATGCTGTTGACCAAATACATCTAATCTATGGAAAACAGGAAGCTTCAGGGGACAATATAATAATATTGTCCTGCTTCTTGTTGCCTTCTCCTTAACAAACACTCAATTGAAATGACGAGAAGTGGAATAGAAGCCCTACTTAATCAAACCAAAGAGGCATGACCAAAACTAAAAAGCAAATTCCTTCAAAGGAAACACCACAAAAGACTGTACTAATTAGGATTGTAAAAATAGAAAACAAAGCCATTCCTTTTTACAGAATATTGAAATGGAAATGGGTTTGATAAATTAGACTATCAAAATTATATTTAACATATCTTCTAAATATAAAAGTAAAACATGTCCACTATAAAAATAGAAAAATTCATTGTTAATATTTTAATATTTCCTTACAATAGCTTATGTTGAGAACATTTTCTAAACAATTAGTATTCCCTCAAAATCTAGTATTTAATAATTCAATACTATTTCATCCTACTGTTGTATCATAATTTAATTAAGCATTTCATCATACCTGTGCTTTTGGGTATCTTTCAATTGTTTTTATTATGTTTGTCTTACATATATATATATATATATATATATATATATATATATATATATACACATATAGCCCTGGCTGGTTGAGCGTCGGCCTGCGAGCTAAGTGTCGCTGGTTCGATCTTCCAGTCAGGGTACATCAGAGAAGGAAAACTCTGATTCCAAAAAACCTCCGCTGCCTTGCGGCATACCTCTTCAGGGGAAAGGCTAAGGGAATAAACCCCGACAGAAAATCCGGAGCTGGAGTCCCTAAGGCGGTTTGACGTTGTAGTCAACACCGGCAACTCCTGCGGCGCACCTGAAGCCAAGCTGTATCGACTCCGTCTTTCCCTTGGACCCTTCAGCTGCGAAGAGAGGGGGGGTCTGCTGCATGGGCAACAGCAGGCCCTCCATATCACCCTGCCCAGGCTCTGTAGCTTCAGCATCATCACTAGATGTCGATTCAACACGGGAGGAGACAGATACCATGTCACTCCCGAGTCGGACTGCACAGCCATTCTCGGCGGTGCAGATAGACTCTTAAGAAGCTACACCATCGTCTCTCGAGACGGACGGCTGCCGACGACGAATACACATATATGAAAAAGAGGGGAAGAATCAAATGATACATAAATTTATTACTTATGTTTTAAAAGTATAGTTCAATATTGTCTTATATATTTCATTAAATGTAATACAGGGAATAATATCTAAGACTAACTTTAGAGGATTTAATAAAATTTCATCACTATATAAAATATCATGATTTGTTTAACCTTTTTATTTTATTTTTTCTATTATAAATAAGGCTGTAGTAAATATTTTTATACAATAAATCCTTGTGTATTTTCTGTATATGAGTTCTATTTTAAAATGTCATCCATAAAAAGATACTGTCATATGCACACTACCATTAATTCAGTTTTTGGGATGTGTGTAGTGTGTTTGTGTTTGTGTAGATAATTTTCCATTCATGCTCTTTGCCATATTTTCACTAATATGTTTTCTTTACTGAGGTATCAGAGCTTGTCATTTTGTTCATTCCTATCTCTAGAACATTACCCACCACACAGTAGGCATGCAATTAATATTTGTTTAATTAATTAATTAATTCCTTTTGTAAGTTAGTCAATTTTATAGCAAAAATTATTGAATAATGTAAACATATAATTTAAAATGTTCCTCATTTTTATTCGATTTTTTAAATTTGTGAATATTTTTCTGTGTTCTGTGTATATTTAATTTCTCTCTATTCCTGCATCAACAAAATAAGGTTTCATAATTATAGTGTTATAACATTTTTAATTCTTTACTTAACTGTCCCTCATTCTATGCATAGTTCTTTTTATATATTTTATTGGTTATGTTGCTAGAGTAGTTCCAATTTTTTTCCCTTTTGTTCCCCTCTGCCCAGTACCTCCCTTCCATCCAGCAATCTCACCCCACTTAGTTCATGTCTATGGGTCATGTATATAAGTTCTTTGGCTTCACCCTTTCCTACATCATTCTTAACTTTCCCATGTTTATTTTGTACCAACCAATTATGCTTCTTAATCCCTGCACCATTTCCCATTTATTCCCCTTCTCCCTCCCAGCTGATAACTCTAAAAATGACCCACATACCTATGATCTTATTTCTATTCTGGTTTGCTTAGTTAGATTTTGTTTTATTATTTAGATTCATTTCTTGATAGTTGTGAGTTTGTTGTTATTTTAGTGTTCATAGTTTCGATCTTCTTTTTCTTAAGTAAGTCCCTTTGACATTTCATATAATAATGGCTTGGTAAAGATGAACTCTTTTAGCTTTCCCATGTCTTGGAAGCACTTTGTCTGCTCTTCCATTCTAAATGATAGCTTTGCTGGATAGAGTAATCTTGGTTGTAGGTTGCTTTTCATCACATTGAATACTGTTTCCTAGTCCCTTCTTGCCTGCAAATTTCTTTTCAGAAATCAGATGATACTCTTATAGGCACCCCTCTGTAGATAACTCTGCTTTTCTCTTGCTGGTTTTAAAATTCTCTTTTTATCTATCACCTTTGGCACTCTAATTATGCTGTGTCTTGGTGTGGTCCTCTTTGGGTCTAGCTTATTTGGGACTCTCTGTGCTTGTTGGACTTTTATGTCTATTTCCTTTAAATTTGGAGAGTTTTCCTCCATTACTTTTTCACATAAGTTTTCAATTTCTTGCTCTTTCTCTTCTTCTTCTGGCATCCCTATGATTTCAATGTTGGCACGTTTAAAGTTGTCCCTCTCCTCACTTTTCAATTCTTGTTTCTTCATTCTGTACTGGTTGACTGTTTTTTTCTTTCTTATGTTCCAAATTATTGATTTGAACTCCGGTTTACTTCCCTTCACCATTGTTTTTGTGTGGATTTTCCTTCGTTTAACTTAGCATAGCCTTCACTTCTTCCCTTATGCATTTGCCATACTCAAGCATATCTTTAAAGCCTGTGAGCATCTTCATTAATAGTGTTTTGAATTCTGCATCTGTTAGGTTGGCTATCTCCTTGTCACTTAGTTCTTCCACTGGAACTTTGATCCATTCCTCCTTTGGGCCATACTTCTCTGCCTCCGCATCTTGACAGGCTCCTGTGTTTGTGTGCCTCTGTGACTTAGGTAGAGCTTACACTCCTGTTACATTGTAAAGGGCAGAGCTTTAAGTATTTGTCAATGTGGAGGGGGGGATCAATTTCACCATATTGTGACACTGCATGTGGGGGAGGGGTCTGAGAGGGAACAATGCTATATGCTCAGCACTTGTCCCTTTTCTAGGCACTTCCCCACTTTTGTATGGGACTGTCACCTCTCTAGCTGTTGCCCTAGCTGTTGTTTCCAGAGTGGGTGGGTCTGTAGACATTCTAGGACCACTGGGGCTCTTTAAACAGGCAGACTCTGATGAGAGACCAGCAGTTTCTTTCTCTGTCCCAACTTCCACTGATTTGCATAGTCAGAAGCAATGAGGCTTGATTTTCCCTGGCTCTGGGACCGTGAACTATGCAGTCTGGTCAGGAGCTGGGAATGCTCGCTAGGTGTTCCTCCCCACTTTTTAAAATGTGTGACTGCTTCTGCCAGTTTGCTGCTGCTGCTGCTGCTGCTGCCATCACCATACCACGTCCTCTCCTCCTGGGCTTTGCCCCTCCTACCTATCTGGATTAGTATTTCTTCTTTATATCTTTGTTTGTTGGACTTCCATGCAGCTTGATTTTCTGGAACTTCTGGTTGTGTCTAGTTTTGAAGTAGTTGTATTCCTTCCTAGTTGTGGAGGGTGACCTAGAGTGTCTGTCTACACCTCCATCTCCAGTTTTATTCTTTAAAGTGTTTTTGTCCATTAACATCTGGGTTTTTTAAAAATACTTTGAGTATGTCTTTTATTCTATTACATTATATTTGTTAATTAAATTGAAGATTATTTTAAGTATATTTTATTGATTATGTTGTTACAGTTGTCCCAATTACTTTTCCCTTTGCTCCCCTCTGCTCGGAACCCCACTACCCTCCAGCAATTCCACCTGGCTTAGTCTATGTCCATTGGTCATGCATATAAGTTCTTTGGCTTCAGCCTCTCCTATATTATTCTTAACTTACCCCTGTCTATTTTTTATCTACCAGTTATGCTTCTTGATCCCTGCACCATTTCCCCAGTTCTCCTCCTTCCCCTTCCCAGCTGATAACCCTCCAAATGATCTTCATACCTATGATGCTGTTCTTATTCTGGTTGTTTGTTCAATTTGTTTTTGTTTTTATTTTATTTTCTTCAGGTTCTGTTGTCAATAGTTGTGAGTTTGTTGTCATTTTAATGTCCAAAGTTTTGATCCTCTTTTTCTTAGATAAGTCCCTTTAATATTTCATAAAATAATGGCTTGGTGATGATGAACATTTTTAGCTTTTCCTTGTCTGGGAAGTACTTTATCTGGCCTTTCATTCTAAATGATAGCTTTGCTGGATAGAGTAATCTTGGTGGTAGGTCCTTGTTTTTCATTACTTTGAATACTTCTTGCCTGTAAAATTTTTTTGAGAAATGTACTGATAATCTTTTAGGCACCCTTCTGTAAGTAACTCTCTGGTTTTCCCTTGCTGCTTTTAAGATTCTCTCTTTATCCTTAGTCTTTGGCATTTTAATTATGATGTGTCTTATTGTGGCCCTCATTGGGTCTAGCTTGTTCAGGACTGTCTGTACTTCCTGAACTTATATGTCTATTCCCTTAGCCAAACTTGGGAAGTTCTCTTTCATTGTATTTTCACATAAGCTTTCAATTTATTGCTCTTCCTCTTCTCCTTCTGGCACACCTATAATTTTGATGTAGGCATATTTAAAATTATCCAAGTCTGTATGGCTTCACAGGCGAATTTTACAAAACATTTAGGGGAGAACTAATGCCTACACTTCTCAAACTATTCAAAAAATTACAAGAAGAGGGAAGACTCCAAAACTCTTTCTATCAAGCCATTATCACCCTAATTCCAAACCATGTCAAGACACAAGAAAGAAAGAAAGAAAGAAAATTACAGGTCAATATCACTGATGAACATAGATGTTAAAATCCTCAACAAAATATTGGCAAACTGGATCCAGCAATGCATTAAAAAGATGATATACCACAGTCAAGTGGGACTCATCCCAGGGATGCAAGCATGATTTAGTATTTGCAAATCAATAAATGTAATACACCACATAAACAAAATGAAAGGCAAAGATCACATGATCATATCAATAGATGCAGAAAAAGCATTTGATAAAGTACAATATCCATTTATGATTAAAACACTCAGCAAAATAGGAATAGAGGGAGCATACCTCAACATAATAAAGGCCATATATGAGAAACCTGATGGAAACATCATACTCAATGGACAAAAACTGAAAGCATTCACCCTGAGTTCAGGAGTGAGACAAGGATGTCCACTCTCTCCACTCCTATTCAACATAGTCTTGGCAGTTCTAGCCACAGCAATCAGACAGAAAAAATAAATAAAAGGCATTCAAAATGGAAAAGAGGAAGAAAAACTGTCATTATTTACAGATGACATGATAGTGTACATAGAAAAACCGATAGACTCCACCAAAAAACTAGTTGGTCTAAAAATGAATTTGGCAAAATAACAGGGTACAAAGTCAATATTCATAAATTGATGGTATTGCTGTACACCAACAATATTACCTCAGAGATAGGAACTAGAAAAAAAAATTTACTATAGCAACAAGAAAAATAAAGTTCCTAGGAATAAACTTAATCCAAAAGATAAAAGACCTATACTCAGAAAACTACATAACACTCAAGAAAGAAATTAAGGGAGATACAAATAAATGAAAATTTATACTTTGTTCATAAATGGGAATAATCAACATCACTTAAAAGGTCAATACTACCCAAAGCCATTTATAGTTTCAACGTAATCCCTATTAAAATACGAGTGACATATTTCACAGACCTAGAACAAATACTTCAAAAATTTATATGGAACCAAAAAAGAGTCCAAATAACTATAACAGTCTTGAAGAAGAAGAACACAGTAGGAGGAATCACAGTACCTGACATCAAACTATACTACAAGGTCACTGTGATCAAAACAGTCTGGTACTGGCATAAGAACAGACATATAGATCAATAAAAATGGAACAGAATACAGAGCCCGTAAATAAATCCAGGTCTATATGGTCAACTAATATTTGACAAAGGGTGAAGAAACATAAAATGGAATGAGAAGAGCCTCTTCAACAAATGGTTCTGGGAGAACTAAACAGGGACATGCAAAAATGTAAAACTAGACCACCAGCTTACACCATACACAAGAATAAACTCAAGATGAATCAATGACTTAAATAAAAGTCCAGAGGAAAACATAGGCAGGGAAATTTCAGATATCCCACATAGCAATATTTTCACCAATACCTCTCCAAATGCACAGGAAATAAAGGAAAGAATAAACAAATGGGACCACATCAAAGTAAAGAGTTTCTGCTCAGTAAAACAAAACATCAGCAAAATGAAAAGGGAACCAAGCACATGGAAAAACATATTTTGCCAATGATACCTCAGACAAAAGATTGATCTCCAAAACATATAAAGACCTTATACATCTCATCACCAAGAAGACAGACAACCCAATTCAAAAATGGGCAAAGGACCTGAACAAACACTTCTCGAAAGAGGACATACAGAGATTCCATAGGCATATGAAAGAATGCTCAACATCACTAGCCATTAGAGAGATGCAAATAAAAACCACTATGAGATATCACTTTACACCAGTCAAAATGGCCATTATCAACAAATCAACAAACAACAAGTGCTGGTAAGGATGTAGAAAAAAGGGAACCCTACTGCACTGTTGGTGGGAATGCAGACTGGTGCAGCCACTATGGAAAAGAGTATGGAATTTCCTCCAAAAACTAAAAATGGAACTGACGTTGAACCAGAGATTCCATTGCTAGGAGTATATCTGAAGAATGCTGAAACCCCAATTCAAAAGAAGTTATGCACCCCTATGTTCATAGCAGTGCTACTTACAATAGCCAAGTGCTGGAAACAGCCTATGTATATATCTGTAGATGAGTGAATCAAAAAACTGTGGTACATTTACACAATGAAATACTATACATCCAAAGGAAAAAAGGAACTCCTGTGATTTGCAATAACATGGATAGAACTAGAGAGAATTATGCTTAGTGAAATAAGACAGGCAATGAAAGACAAATACCATGTGATATCACCTAATACAAGAAACTAATGAACAACACAAAAAAATGCACAAAATTGAACCAGAGGCATGTAAACAAGAAAGAGAGTAATAGTTTTAACCAGGGGAGAAGTGGGTAGGGAGAGTAGGGGTGTAATTAGAAGAAAGGTTTAGTAAAAGAACTAGTATAAATAACTTATGGACATGTACAATGAGGTGGGAATGGACTGTGAGAGAAGGGGTGGGCTGGGTGGTGGGTAGAAATGGGGGGAAAAGTGGGACAACTGTAATAGCAAAACAATAAATAAATCCAAAATTTTAAAAATTAAAAAATAAAATAAATAAAAAAACACAAAAAATAATAAAATAAAATTGGCCAATGTTTTTAAGCCTCTCCTTGTTTTCTTCAATTCTTATTTCTTCATTGTTTATTGGTTGACTGTTTATTTCTTCTTTATATTTCAAATCCTTGATTTGAACCCATTTCTTTCCCTTAACCATTAGTTTCATATAGATTTTCCTTCACTTCACTTAGCATAGCTTTCACTTTTTTCCTTATGCATTTGCTGTACTTAAGTATATCTGTCAGGTCTGTGAACATCCCAGTGTTTTGAACTCTGCATCTGTTAAGTTGGTTATTTCCTCATCACTTAGTTCTCCCAGGAGAACAGGAACCTTGACCTGTTCCCTCTTTTGGGTCATACTTCTTTGTCTCCTCAACTTGACAGCCTCCTATGTGTGCCTCCATGTCTTAGGTAGAGCTGTTGTAGCTGTTATGTTGTAAGGTGCAGAGCCTTAGCTATTCATCAGTATGGAGAGGAGGATCCATTTCACCATATTGTGGCACTGTATGTGGGAGAGTGGTCTAAGAGGGAACAGTGCCATATGCTCAGCACTTACCCCTTTTCCAGGCACTTCTCCCACTTCCTGAATGGGACTGGAAACTCTCTAGCTATTGCCCTGATTGTGGTTCCCAGAGTGTGTGGGGTTGCAGATGTTCTAGGACTGTGGGGGCCCTCTAAACAAATGGACCTCTGCCACAACCCCTACTGGTTATCACAGTCAGAAGCAATGAGGCTTTATTTTCCCCAGCACTGAAACTGTGAGCTGTGTGGTCTTTCTGGTGTTGCAATCACTCCCCAAGTGTCTCCTTACTTTTTAAAATGTGTAACTGCACTTTCTGCCAGCCGGCCACAGTGACTGTTGCTGCCACTGCTGCCACCTACTCACCATGTCCTCTCCACCCTGGCTCCGCCCCTCCTGCCTCTCTGAATATCTCGTCTTTTTATCTTTGTTTGTTGGACTTCCATGCAGCTTGATTTCCTGGAGATTCTGGTTGTCTCCAGTTTTTAGGTAGTTGTATTCCTTCTTAGCTGTGGAAGGAGATGCAGCATGCCTATAGACACCTCCATCTTGGCCAGAAGTCTAAATTGAAGATTCTTGACAAGTCTAAAATACAGAGTTTTTTCATTAATAGAAAATTCTATAATCATTTGTTTAAATGTTCATCAATGTTATTTAACTTGACAGTTCCTTTAGATTTCAAGATAATGTATATTTATGTTAATATTGCAAATTTGACCTTATGTAGCTTATATTTTCTAGCCACTTTTTCTGTTTATTGGCTTATCTCTGAAGTCACTTACAATACTATTGTGTTGACCCATTAATTTTCTTCAGAATTATTGTGATTCTACCTCTGCTATATTTATATCTATTTTCTTATTCACTTTTATTGCTAGGTATTGATCACCTGTATCAACTTAGTTAATATTAATAATAGTGAAAGAGTGGGCTTATTCTTTAAGAGAGGTGAGTGTAATGTTTAATTGCTATGGCTAATACTGACTGTTGATTTTGTGTTGTTAAGGAAGTGTATTTTTCCTCTAATTAACCAAATAATTTGTTTAGGAATAGAAATTAAACCTTATCTGATTTTTTGCTATTTATAGAGATATAACATGTTACTAAATATGCTAATATTAAAATATTTTTAAATTGCTAAAATAAACCTTATCCTGACATTGTGATTTCTTTTTAATTATACTAGTATAATTCATTTGCAAGTATTTTACTTAGACTTTTTCATACATATTTATAAGTGACATTGGATAATAGACATTTTCCCAAAGATAGTTCTGCCAAACATTAATGAATACTAAATGTTCTTAGTTAGATAAGAAGATTTTGTGATCCAGACATTCAAAAGAAATAGATATGGATGCCTAAATGGACAGATTGGTTGACTTCCCTTTCCTTGGCTTATCTTTGCCACTTGCTGGCTTTGGTATCTGACCCTACAGTTATAATAATGGCTTGGTGATGATGAACTCCTTTAGCTTTACCTTGTCTGGGAAGCACTTTATCTGCCCCTCCATTCTAAATGGTAGCTTTGCTGCAGTTAGACCCAGGTGGTGAGCAAATAACAAAATGAGCAAGTGAGGTTCCTACCCTTTGAATGACACAGATGAACAATTATGAAAGCACTTTCTGTCATGGAGCACTTTTCTGGAGTGTTTTGGAGACCGTCTTTTCAGGGCTCTCTGAGTGCAGGTCACCTGACACAGCTGAGGCCTCCTCTTGGCCATGACCTCTCCTTAGCCCTGGACCATCCCATGGACTCTATTAGGTCAGGGGAACATGCATCTGTACCTTAGGACAAGTACATTGATCCCCTTTCCCCTTGTCTCTGTGTCTCTTCAATCTAGTATTTGGCTAGAAGGACTCAAAAAATTTTCTTTCATTTTGTCCAAGCTTGAACTTCAAGGGAATATATTTGTATACCATAAGATCTACCAAATTCTCTCGGAATGTCCTCTCACTCAGCTTGATGTAAGGGAAAACCATCTTTTTTTCATTTGAAAAATGAAACAGCTCAAAATTCTGACAGTTCCCTAAAGGGAAACTATCTCTCCTTGAAAGCTCACATTTTTATAGGCAGAAAGTGCATGATAGCTAACCTGGCAAAATGACTTTAACACTTAATGACATGTCCTTCTTAGGTGATCTAAAGCTTGTTCTAGAAAGTGAAGGCACAATGCTCCTACTACATGTGTCTCAACTTTTGGACCTCAGTCAAATTTTGGAGAGAAAGCTTTGTATTTTAAGATCCTATGTGTGTGTGTGTGTGTGTGTGTAAATTTATATGTATCACTATATAATAAAGATTGATATATGATTATGTTTTATGTGTGGATTATTTATAGGTGTACATATATATATATATATATACACACATATCAGTCATATATATATGTTACACATACAATTATCTGAATCTGGAAACTCATTGCATTTAACTAAGTCATTCTTGGAATTTTTTTTCCCTTTATTTTCCCATGAATATTTTCATAACTAAAATTTTCTATTTTCCACCCATTTTGGTATATTTTATTTTCCTTAAAAAATCATGAGGTTTTTTTTTTTTTAAGATTTTATTCATTTTTAGAGATAGAGGAAGGGAGGGAGAAAGAAAGGGAGAAAAACATCAACATGTGGTGGTCTCTCACACATCCCCAACTGGGGGACCTTGGCTGGCAACTCAGGCATGTGCCCTGACTGGGAATCGAACCAGTGGCCCTTTGGTTCACAGGCTGGCACTTAATCCACTGAGCCACACCAGCCAGGGCAAAAAATCATGGGATTTATTGGAATTTTTATACTACTTATTTGTGCTGTTAAATAATAATTTAAAATATTTTCCTTCTTGGAATTTATATACTTTCTTTTTGTTTAATTTTATTTCTCATTTTTAAATTATTCTTTTTCTAAAGTTGCATTCTTTTTTATTTTTCTTAAAGAGTTACTTACACTACTTTTTCTTATTCCAAATACCTAATTTTATGCTTTTACAGTACATATTTTTATTTTTAAAGTGGACTATATTATTTTCTACCTTTCTCAATTGAATTCTTAGTTCAAATCTTCTCTTTTTTTGTTTAATGCTTAATTCATTCAAGGCTCTGTGGATGTCACTGAGTTTAGCTTTGGCTGATTTTAAACATTTTTATGTCTTGCTTTTGATTTTCTAAATTCCCTAGAACTGAAACTTTTGTCTCCTTTTTGACCTTTGTTTTCAGAAGAAGAGTAGGATTTGTTTGCTCTTTTTATCATTTTAAAAAGTTATTTCCTCTCATTAAAATAAGGTTTTGAAACAGCATACATATGGAAGAAGAGTAGGTAATTAGACATCTCCAATACTATTGGGGCATGTTTTTACTTTGGCAATTTGCCTGTTTATGAGCCCTGTCAGATTTCAGTTCTGATTTTTTTCCTCTTCTTTTAATTTGTTTCTTTTCTTTTTTTCATGTCTTTATATTTTATTTTATTATTTGTAAATAATTTTTATTGTTATACTATAATATTACAGTTGTCCCAATTTTCCCCCTTTACTCTCCTCCACCCACACCCCCTCCAGTCAATTCCCACACAATTGTCTATGTCCATGACTCATTCATATATATTCTTTGTCTAGTCCCTTCCCCTTCTTTCCATTATTATCCCCCTTCTGCATCCTCTCAAGTTGCTGTCAGTCTACTATGCGTTTCCATGCCTGTGGTTCTATTTTGTTCATTAGTTTATTTTGTTCATAGGATTCCTCTTATAGGTGAGAGCATATGGTTTTTGTCTCTCACCAACTGACTTATTTCACTCAGCATAATAATCTCCAGTTCCATTTACGCTGTGGCAAAAGGTAGGAGTTCCTTCTCTCTTTCTCCTGTGTAGTATTCCATTGTATAAATGTACCAGTTTTTTGATCTGGTCATCGACTGATGGGTACTGAGGCTCTTTCCAGCACTTGGTTATTGTAAATACTGCTGTTATGAACATAGGAGTGTGTATGTTCTTTCGAATTGATGACTCTGGATTCTTAGGATATATGCCCAGCAGTGAAATCAATGGGTCAGAAGGCAGTTCCATTTTTAGTTTTTTAAGGAATTTCCATACTGTTTTCCACAGTGGCTCCACCAGTCTGCATCCCCACCAACAGTGCCCTAGGGTTCCCTTTTCTCTACATCCTTGCCAGCACTCATTGTTTATTGATTTGTTGATGACAGCCATTCTGATTGGTGTGAAGTGATATCTATCTCATTGTGGTTTTTATTTGCCTCTTTCTGATTGCGATTGATGCTGAGAATTTTTTCATATGTCTATGTGTCCTCTGTATATCCTCCTTGGAGAAGTGTCTATTCAGGTCATTAGTCCATTTTTAATTGGATTGTTTGTCTTCCTGATGTTGAGCTATATGAGTTGTTTATATATTTTGAGGAGCAAACCCTTGTCCTAAGTATCATTGGCAAAAACATTCACCCATATAGTCAGTTCCTTTTTAGTTTTGATGATGGTTTCTTTAGCTGTGCAGAAGATTTTTAGTTTGGTGTACTGTAGATCCATTTGTTTATTTTCCTTTTATTTCCCTTGTCCTAGGAGAAAATGAGCAAAAATATTGCTATGTGATATATATAAAATTTTTCTACATGTTTTTTCTAGGATTATATTCAAACCTTTAATCCATTTTGAGGTTATTCTGGTATATGGTGCAAGTTGGTGGTCTAGTTTCATATCAAGCATGTTCTCAGATCACAATTGATTGAAACTAGAAACCAACTCAAGGAAAAAACTAAAAAACATTCAAACATATAGGGATTGAATGACATGTTATTAAATAATGAGTGTATCAACAATTATATCAAGGGAAAACATTTAAAAAAATCTATAGAAACAAATGAAAATGAACACACAACCACCTAAAACCTATGGGACACAGCAAAGGCAGTACTGAGAGGGAAGTTCATAGAAATACAGGCCTACCTAAAAAAGATATAAAAATCTCAATAAGCAACCTAACTCTACATCTAAAAAAATCTACAGGAATAACAGTAAACATTGCCCACAGCAAGTAGAAGGAAAGAAATGATTAAGATCAGAGCAGAATTAAATGACATAGAGACTAAAAGAACAATTCAAAGGATCAGTAAAACCAGAAGCTGGTTCTTTGAAAATATAAACAAAATTTAAAAACTTTTAACCAGACTCATCAAGAAAAAAGAGATAGGACCCAAATAAATAAAATGAGAAATGAAAGAAGTTACAACTGATACCACAGAAATACAAAGGATTGTAATAAATTACTATGAACAACTATATACCAAGAAATTGGATAACCTGGGCAAATGAAAAAATTTCTAGAAACATACAATCTGCCAAAACTGAACCAAGAAGAAGCAGAAAGCCTGAATAGACTGATAACAACTAGTGAAACTGAGCAGTATTCAAAAAACTCCTGGCACACAAAATCCATGGACTGGATGGCTCCACAGGTTAAT
Organism: Furipterus horrens; assembly: GCF_987537825.1. NCBI lineage: Eukaryota > Metazoa > Chordata > Mammalia > Chiroptera > Furipteridae > Furipterus > Furipterus horrens. The sequence goes on along the minus strand of NW_028327175.1, from coordinate 172,030,444 downwards.
TTTACCAAACATTTTAGGAAGAGCTAACTCTTATTCTTCTCAAACTACTCTAAAAAATTCAAGAAGAGGGAAGACTCCAAGACTCTTTTTATAAGGCCAATATCATCCTAATTCCAAAACCAGGTAAAGTCACAACAAAGAAATAAAACTGCAGACCAATATCTCTGATGAATATAGACGCTAAAATCCTTTACAAATTACTGGCAATCCAGATTCAGAAATACATTCAAAAGATCATACACCATAATCAAATGGGATTCATCCTAGGGATGCAAAGATGGTATATCATTCACAAATCAATAAACATAATATACCTTATAAACAAAATGAAGGATAAAAATCACATGATCATATCAATAGATGCTGAAAAAGCATTTGATAAAATCCAGCACCCATTTATGATAAAAACATGCTGCAAAGTGGGAATAGAGGGAGCATACTTCAACATAATAAAAGCCATATATGAGACATGTAGAGCAAACATTATACTCAATGGGAAAAAACTAAAAGGTTTCCCCTTAAGATCAGGAACAAGACAAGGGTGTCTATTTTCACCACTCTTTTTCAACATAGTACTGGAAGTTCTAGCCACAGTGATGGGACAAGAAAAATAATTAGAAGGCATCCAAATTAGAAAGGAAGAAGTAAAACTGTCATTATTCACAGACAACATGATAGTGTACATAGAAAACCCTATAGGCTTCACCAAAAAACTACTTGATCTAATAAATGAATTTGGTAAAGTATCAGGATACAAAGTCAATATTAAAAAAATTGAGCGATTTTTGTACACAAACAATAAAATATCAGAAAGAAAAACTAGGGGAAAAAATCCCATTTATTACAGAAACAAGAAAAATAAGGTAACTAGGAGTAAACTTAACCAAGGAGACAAAAGACCAGTACTCAGAAAACTATAGAACACTGAAGAAAGAAATTAAGAAAGATACAGATACATGGAAGCATATACCATGTTCATGGATTGGAGGAATTAATATAATTAAAATGTTCACACTGCCCAAACGATCTACAGATTCAGTGCAATCCTTATTAAAATACAAGTAGCATATTTCACAGATGTAGAACAAATATTTCAAAAATTTATATGGAACCAATAAAGATCCTGAATAGCCTCAGCAATGTTGAGAAAGAAGAACAAAGTAGGAGGAATCACGAAACCCATATCAAACTATACTACAAGCCACTATAATCAAAACAGTCTAGCACTGACATAAGAACAGACTCATAGATCAATGTAACAGAATAGAGAACCCAGAAATGAACCCAAGTCTTTATGGTCAATTAATATTTGACAATAAATGGTGTTGGGAGAACTGGACTGGTACAGCTTCCTTTCTTTTCTTTAAAAATAAATTTCCTTAACTTCCTTATATAACACGTTTTCTCCTTTATTCACTCTCAGCCACTTATCTCATTTCTGTGTATAAGTTCTCTAATTATTTTGATATATTAGCTGATAATTTCTAAGGTGCAACATTAAAGGAAACTCATTTTGAAAGGAGTCATGACTTAAGCATATTGAAAGTGATATGTCTGACATGTCCTCACAATGCTTCTGTCTCTGCCTTGACGGTGCAGAGGTCCCTCTAGGTCTTATGTCTCTTTAATAAAGGTGATTGTGAGAGATTGATTGAATCTTTTTATTATCTTCTCTTGATCACGTGATTCCACATAAAATCCTTTATCAGACCCTTTCAGGTGTGAGGGGCAACCATAGCAACCTTCTCCATGACCAAGCACCCTACCCAAAACCCCTTCTGGCTTTGACCACCACTGAATCTGGATTCATGGAAGGGAAATACGGACATCCAAACTGGAGCATCACTTGTTTTCTCTTGGCATCCTCTTTTATGTTAAAATGCATAAGAACCTAGTAGGTCCAAAAAAATTATATATATATATATAGAGAGAGAGAGAGACATATGTATATATACATATATTATACATATATATGTATGAGGTCTATCCAGAAACAGTACAACACTTGTTAATATGCTGAAAACTGTGTGCACAATATTATTGTAACCTGGCAGTCAAGGAGAGTGGACTGGGATGTGCATGTGTGAACAATGATGACTTCACTGTACTAGTCAATGGGGACAGTAGACACCACTGAGTGAGTATGTGTACTGTGTGGCCATCAAATTCAAAATGACTGAGCAAGTAGAGCAATTAATCTGCATCAAACTTTGTGTTAAGCTTGAACATTCCTCTGCAGGAACTATTTGGGTGATTCAGAAGGCCGCAGCTATGGGCAACTGGTGATTGGCAGCTTCATCATAACAATGCTCCCACTCATGCATCATATCTCATGCAGTTTTTTGGCAAAACATCAAATCACCCAGGTGATTGAGCCCCACTATAACCCAGATTTGGTGCCTTGTGAACTCTGGCTTTTCCTAAAACTAAAATCACCTTTGAAAGGGAAGATATTTCAAACTTTTGATGAGACTCAGGAAAATATAACAAGGGCAGCTGATGGTTATTGGGAGAACTGTGTGAGGTCCCAAGGTGCCCACTCTAAAGGGGACTGAGGCATCATTGTCGTATGTACAGTTTCTTATATCTTGTATCTTCTTCAATAAGTGTCTCTATTTTTCATATTACATGGCTAGATACCTTCTGGAGAGACCTCGTATATATACATATGTGTATATGCACATATATTATATATACATGTTAATACATATTTACACATATATTTATTTATCATTAAAAGTATACATATATTACAACACACACACACACACACATTTACTTGAGTGATGTGGCATCTTGAAGTGCAGCTACACACCAACCTTTGCTTTGTGGAAGCAGATAACAGAGAGATTACCATTTTGTAGCCATTTATCACTTGATGGAAACAGTGGGTATAGCCACAGCCATGGGTATGGTATTTCTGGCATCTTTCTGGCACTACTGCCTGACATATTTGAGATAAAAAGTAACAATTTTGCTAATTACCTGCTGACTGCACTTTGTATTTGAGAATTTCAAATAACCCACAAAATTGGGTGCATAGATTTCCATTCATGAGCTGTATGCTCTTCCCTAATTTCTAGCACTTGTTATAGCCAATCTCTGGGTTTTGTGAACTGGAGTCAGGATCATATCTTGAACATTTGAACTAGGATTATCAGAAATTCCTCAAGAAAGATCTTCCTAAATCTGCATGAACTCTAGGTTGAAGACAGCTCCTTAATTTGTTTTCTGTGAAAGCTCTTGGGCAAGTTTCTTAACTTCTCTGTGGCCTTGGTTTCCTCATCTTTAAAATGAGGTCATACTTATATCTACTTCATCGGGTTATTATAAAATTAAGTAAATCAATGTATGTAAAATACCCAGCGCCAGGCATATTCTCAGTTCCTTATAAGGATTTGTTTTTATGTTAATGTCATTCCTCTTGGACTCCAAAGCTGATGGCAATTTTTCAATCATCATCATTCTTATTTTTTAACTCTCAGTTTTTTGACTGTGGATTGGCAGGTATGAATTTAGTCAGCTGTACAGAGGTTTCTTTAGAGTTTATGTCTGTTTATCCAGTTGTCTACATGAGCAAAGTACTAGTTTGGTGATCAAAACTTATCAAGAAAGCTGTTCCGATAACTAAACTAATGCTGTAGGAAAGCCTAAATGTGTGTCTATCCAAATGTAGAAGTATGCTTATACCAAGAAAATATTAATGCATATGTGTACATATGTTTAAATATTGTCAGGCAAACATTTAAAATAAATTTATAAACATTTAAATATCAATTGAATATGTTATGTGATAAATGTTTAAAGAACCCTTTGAAAATATAAAATGTACTTCATCCATATAAAGGATTATGTAGCCATTAAAATATTACATGTGAAGATACTTTACTAATTGAGGAAATTATCAGAGACCACATGTAAAGTTAATAAAGGAGGAGAGAAAATGTTTTAAATACTAGATGATTCCAAATATGTAAATGACATATGGCATGTATACATTTATTCAATTAAAAATATTGGAAGGAAATATACTTAAAAATATTAATAGGGGAGGGTGGTTGATGGGCGGAAGGGAGCAAAGGGGAAAAATTGGAACTATTGTAACAATATAATCAATAAATTATACTTAAAAATAAATTTAAAAAATGTTGAAATTTTGTGTAAACAATTAAAAAAGAAAACCTTAATATGTATGTTTGGTAGCAGAACTTTACTACTTGTACACAATTTGACTTACAGTAACACTATATAGCCTTTATATGAATAAAATAACTCTAAAGAAACAGTAAAAAATATATATTAATAGTGCTTATTTCCTGGTTGTGTTTGTTTTTCTTAATATATTTTATGTGTAAACGTGTAACATATTTCTAATTAAAAATTAAAAGTAATATTCATTAAAATGATGCATTCCTGATTAGACCTAAACCAATTATATTTTAAATATTTGCATATTTGCATATTGCTATGCAAACTAAAATTTTTTTAAATTCCAGTGTTATTAAAATTGTATATATTAGCCACTTCCAGAAACCAACTGAGTTATGACTAAAACAAGTTCTCAAATTGGTCATATTAAAAATTAACTGTGGAAACAGTAAAAGGATCAGTGGTTGCTGGAGGTGATGGGGGGAGGGGCAAGAGTGATGAATAAGTGAAAAACAGAATTTTTAGGGCATTGAAAGTACTCTGTATGATATTATAATGATGAATACATGCCATTATATAGTTGTCAAAACCTAATACAGGAAATTAATGAACAACTCACACACACACAAAAAAAACCCAAGCAAAATTGAACCAGAGTCATGGAAATAAGGAACAGAGTAACAGTTACAAGGGTGTAGGGGAGGAGAAGTGGGGTAAATAAGGGAAGGGTTTAGTAAAGAAACTAGTATAAATAACCCATGGACATGTACAATAAGATGGGGATTGACTGTGGGAGAAGGGGTGGGCTGGGTGAGGGGAAGCAATGGGGGAAAAAGTGGGACAACTGTAATAGCAAAACAATAAATAAATCAAAAATTTTTAAAGAAACCCATGTAATGTAGAATAACAAGCACAAAGGAAATGTAAACTATGAATTTGAGGTGATTATGATGTGTACACGTAGGTTCTTCAATTGTAACAATTGTATTGTTCTCACGGATATGTTGATAATGGGGGAAACTGTGTGTGGGGGACGGCGGTATGTATATGGAGAATTTCTCTAACTTCCCCTCAATTTTGCGGCGAACCTAAAACTATAATAAAAAATAGCTTAGTTTAAAAAGTACCAAAAAAGTCATACGCATTGACCCAGCCATATAATTTCTTGTAATGTATAACGAAGAAAATTTTACTAACCTTGTAAAATTTTTAGCTATACCCCTTCCTTACCGCACCAAAAAAGTGAAAATATTAACCTTTATACAAATATTACTTACAATTTGGGGTGTTCATGAACCTGAAGTTTACTTCCAAAAGGAAGAAAGTAATGTGTATTATAACAGTAATTGTGGAGTTACTCATGGTAGTGAATAAATCAAAATAATCTGAATGTCAAATAATAATAAAATGTTTAAATAAAGCATATCATATGAACAACTGAAATTTATATATCTTTAAATTGAATGTTTACAAAGACAATGTATTACTATGGTACAGTATGACATATTGTTTTTAAATTATACTACAACATAATAGAAAAATAACTTCCTAGTAAGAAATGTAAAATATGTCCATAAATGAGACAGCAGTATTAAAAGACACCACTTACTATGGTCTTACATAGTTGAATTAAAGGCTGATTATTTTCTTATTTTTAACACTTTCAGTAACAGTGATTTTAAAATAAGAAGATAAAAACAGCATAACAAAATGAAAATTACTAGTAATACCTAACTATTTATGACATTGTCTCCATCTCTTTCTCTGGCCAAAGGACTCACAGTAACACTTACCTATTCTTTTTTTTTTTTTTAGTTGCAATGGATGGAGTCTGCAGAACAAGCATTTTTTTTTAAGCAAAAGAATTACCTATTAAATTTCATAACTAGTTTGTAAAGTACAGCATAAGAATTATAGTCAATAATATTGTAATAACTATGCATGGTGCCAGTTAGCTACTAGAAATATCAGTGAAAACATTTTGTAAACTATATGATTGTCCAACCACTGTACTGTACACCTGAAACTAATACAAAATAATATAAACTGTAGTTTTAAAATTTTTAAATAAAAAAATGTATTTAACTCACACTGTATTTTATAATGTTCAGCTGTTTAGGTTATTTGGATCCAAGAAAGACCACAACCAATTATATGTGTCAAACAATTTAATGTTTACAAGATGTTTGCCTCTGCCTTCTTTTTTTGATTCCATAATTTCTTCTATATTTAACTTAAACTATGGGAGCATTCAATGAAAGCTGTCAATGAGAAAAATAAGACCGGTCAAAATTTTTTTCATAAATCTGTATTTCTTTCACCTTACACACACATTTTTACAAACTTTATGTCATTAGAAACAAAAATGACAAAAGTGGACATTTTATTGCATGTAAATATTTGTGCTCAGTAAGTATAATCAATGCCCAGTAGAAACTCTAAAAAATAAAGAAGTATGCAAATCATTTGCCTAATATATCTGTACATTGTTTTAGCCTTAGATTTTATTTTATTTTTAGTCAGTACTTTACTTAAACCCTTTAAAAATATTGTTATTGGCTTGATTTTTATTCATTGTATAAAGCAGGGGTCCTCAACCTGTTGCAAGGGAAGCTTGCTGAGCTTGGCCTTCTGTCACCTCCCCACCCTGACTCCAAAGCGGCGGAGGGAGTGAAGCTCATCTGAGCTCTGCCTCCTGTCCACTGTGAGCTCCCCAATTCCTCGCCCCCTTCTGTATTGTGTTCCAGAAAACTGGTCCTTGGTCCCAAAAAGGTTGGGGACCACTGGTATAAATGATGATTGATTGCTTTATTTTTTATTTTGGTCTTTTACATAAATAGATGATTTTTTATTTTTTATAAGGTGGAAAATACTCTTGCAAAAAAACATTAATGAGGAATTGAAAATTCTTGTTAACAATATTAGGAAAACTAAAGTGCCCTGGGGTGTATCTGTATATTAGGAGATACTGGCTAAAGTCATGAGCCTTGTTATCACTACATTAAAAATGTCTAATTTATATGTGGAATCTAATGAACAAAATAAACTAGAGCAAAATAGAATCAGAGGCATGGATACATGGAACAGACTGACAGCTCTGTGTGTGTGTCAGGGAACTAGGTGAAAGAAGGTGAAGGAATTAGGCAAAGAACATATATGCATGACCCATACACACAGACAACAGGTGTAGAAATTGCCTGAGGGAGTCAGGGTTCCTCGGTGGAGGGAGGCAAAGAGGGAAAAACTGGGACAACTGTAATAGCATAAACAATACAATATAATTTAAAAAATAAAAATAAAAATAATAAAATGTTCCTAGTTTATTCCTCCACTAGCACAACTCAAAAGAACAAAACTATTTTTCTCTACAAAAATCACACTGATCTCTCATGTAACAGAAAATTCCGTCTAATGAAAGGGGAGTGACATAAGAGGAACATGTAAGAACCTAACCTAAGGGATTCTGAGTGCCCAGCTTCATCAAAGGCTACTAAAAAGATACAATCAGGAAATGGTAGTCAAGGATTTCCTCTACAGGTAAACATTTACATGACAAAGTCAAGATTATTATTAAAGAGATTATTAACCTCACATTTAAAAATTTTAATAAGTAGTATATTTTCCCTGAAACAAAGTGCAGACATAATGGAACTCAACCTTACTGGGACATTGAAAGACATACATCTAGTATTATTTCCTATAGTCTTCATATCTCACAGAGTAGTGAACATCAGTTTGAAAGAAAGTTTTTGGAAGAAAATAAAAGAGATACATACACACTCCTTGAAACAAAATTGTTATCACAGACACTAAAGATTGTTTCTGGTAAATGGAAAAAAATGAAAACAAAAAATATTCTGCTGACCATTTTGCTGTGTGTAATGTACATTCTTTATTTAAACTATAATCAGATGGGTCAATAAAATATATTAATTACTAAGAACTATGGAATGTGTTTTTATTTAGATTTAATGTGTACAATTACAAGCTTAAAAAACAAGAGCAAGCTGAGGCATTTCCCTCCATCATTAAATATACACAGTGGTCACTGGTAAATGAGCAGTGATTTGACAGTGTTCTTCCATCTGTTTCAATTTGAACAAATGTATCAATACTCCAGACTTTAATTGATGAAGATGTAATTCAAAAGCTGACTGTATGAAACAAATCTTAAAAGATTATTTTCTTGCTGTATCCATTTCCTATAAAACACATCTGAATTCAAGGTTTTCCCTGTCATAAGAGTTTAGACACACTTAAATGAGCTGTAAGGGAAAAATCTAAGGAAAGGGAGTATCATTTTTAGTTTTAACACACCATGTGTTATGTTGTGTGTGCACATGCATGTGTGTGTGTGAAATTGTTTAAGCCCTTAAATTTATATTGATTTCAGAAAGGACAGTATCAATTGTAAAGTGTAACTAGGTTAAGTGCTTCACCAGCCTTCTAAATACATCAAAAACAAGTTTTAAAATGTGAAATTTTGTTTTTATTTTGATTTTATAAACCACTACTTGAAATTCTTATAACTTTAATAAACAATGCAACTTAAAGAGATATACTGTTTTCAGTTCAAGTATTTTACATTCTGCATTGTTTTATCAAAGATTAAGGAATTTAGACTTTAGAATCTTGTTGAAGGTAAATTATATATGAAAGAATAGTGCTAGTCAGGATGCTACTGGAAGAGTATATAGATACTGATTTGTCAAAAACAGCAATTACAACAAAATTAAATAAGAAAGTAATCTCTACAATTTCTTGGCCTATTGTGTCCTCCAAAGACAGGATTATTTCCAGTTTATAAAGTTAAAGTGTCTCCAGAGAATTTATTCACTCTTAATTGGAGAGATTATGTCAATGAGTTTGAAATGCAAATAATTGAGATTACCAATAAATATCCTGTATATCCAATGAGAGTGTGTCACTGCCTTTAAGAGAGGAGAACATCTTCAAGGTCTTGTGCCTTCTCTTCAGAACTCCTTGCTCTGGCTTTGGGTTCACAAAATGCAGTTTCTTTAATAGTAATAATAAAAAAATATGTGGCAAATCTTTACCCAAGAATCTGGGAAAATTTCTGATGTTCAAGCTTTGAAAGTTAGATATTTTCTTGGTTAACTCTTCATTTTTATTACTTGTACTAGGTAAATTGACTTTAAAGATAATCACAAAAGAAATCTTGTCTATTTCTTCAAGGAAATTAAATGGAATGTTATAAATGTAAGTCATTCATAGATTCACATATGGATTCCAATGTTTTTTGAGTCATACAGAGATAGGGTTATAGTCATTAACTTTCTAAAGAGTAGTGTTGAAATGAAAGGATGACAAATGGCCAGGTAATATCTGAGTTACAATGATTGGATAACAGGGTTTTCATTTTGGGAGGAAGTTGAAGGTGAACTAGATCATACTTATTTGACAAATGGGGTCATGAAGCTACTATAATGGATAGATTAAGTAGGAAGCTTTCACAAAGACTTTCAATATAACGATTTTCTAATTCATTTCCAACAATAAGAGGTTGCTTGATATCAGACAATTCTTTCATAGGCAGGATTACACATGCAGTCAATACAAGCATTTATGACAAAGAGTTATCAAAGTATTAGAAGCTTAGTACTTCTTGGTCTACTCACCTCAACTTTGCTATCATCGTTACATCTTCACTGGGTATCCAACATTAACACTTAGTCCCCCCACCACTCTATCGTCACCTCACTGGAGTTCAAAGGGCACCAGAAGTCAAAGGCACCTGTTTAGGGACCTTTGGAAGAAGTTGATTTAATTTGTAAAAACTATATTTGAGATCATTATACACTATAGGGACAGCAATCATATACACCCATAATTTAATCTTTACTTTAAGAGATAATCTATTAGAGATTTTACTCCAGGGCCTTTTGAATTTTCCAACCTGAGGACATTTCTGCTCATGTAAGAAAGAAAAAACTGAAAAATGCCTGTGTTATCTCAATGTTGCCAAGCTGGCTGAGCTCTACATGATTTGATTTCATTGGCATTCCAAAAGGCCAACACTTTAATATTTGTCAATTTAAGCATAAACAAAGCTACCAAAATAATGAAACACCTAAATTTAATATACACATATATATTGGATATATACATATATGTTTATATATGTATATGTGTGTGGGGAGATGGTCACAGTAAGAAACAGATTATAATATGAGAACAATTTAGATCTTAAGGAATAAATTTCTTGCTTTACCCTCACTATTTCTTAAAAGGGAAAGAAAATGTAAAAGAGAAAGAGATAAAGCTTATTTAAAGGCCTCATTTCCCATGAAATATTGGGATACGTTTAAAACTGGGAACACCTAGAAACATTGTACTGGTTTTTCCTGGATGAAGACTAAATTTCTGAAGACTAAAGTACAAAAACAGTATAGACATGCTATCATTGACAACACTATACTGAATCTACACAATTGAATAATAATAAAAAAAGTATTTTTTATATATAAAATGTTTCCCAAGTACCAAAAGAACAAATAAAAATCCCACCCCTCCTGCTGTGTTTCTAGGTGTTCTATATACTGACTTGGGAAATGTTTCACAGCACTTGTCTCGGGGCAATATTCTCTGGTTATGGGACTGGAATCAAGGACCTCCTACCCCCACACTCAGGGAGGCGAGGTTTCCTATAGCACCATGCTGCTAACCAGGTGTGAACAACTGCTGCAGATATCGAGTATGTTCTGGTGGACACCTGCTTATAGGCAGTCTTAGCCATGATCACCAGAAGCCTCACTCAAATTGTAGATTTATCTGTCATTCACTCTGAAAGCCAATGTACATTCTCCTGAAGTCTGCTTGGCCTTCTATTCTATTTGGCAGGTCTGATATGTTATTATGTTCAAAACAGACTAATTTGTCAAGTCCTAAAAATAGCATTGTTTCCTCTCTAGAAGGCCTTGGTGTTGCTACCTAGAAATAATGTAAATTGTTAGAAATGTGAGAGATTTATAAATATGTAGTCCTTAACCCATAATAAGGTAGGTAGATATTATTCTAGAGTGTAAAACAGAGCACTTCATAATGTGCACAAGAAAATCAGGAAGAAAATTTGGATGCCAATTATCCAACATTATTTCTATTATTTCTCATTAGCATAAAATTGGTCCCATTTTGAACATCAGTACTCCATAGCAGTCATTGGCAAATTAGAAAAACATATGCTTTAAAAAGAAACTCATATCAGAAAATGATTCAGAGTAAAAATAATGGGTGACATTCATTTTCCAGTTAATAACAAATAAGCATCTTACTTAATTACAAATCTTCAAATACCTGTTTACATAATGAAGACAAGGAAAATGAAACAAAATCAAAGTTTTCTTGTAGAAGTAAGCATTGCTTTGTAGGCACATGAGCTGGAAGGACAAGGTACCGATGGCTCCAGGTGTTTGCCATGTTATATCAATTTTGAAAGCCTTGATGCTGTCAGCACTTGTCTGCTGGTGCCCCAAAATATACATTTTGAGCTTGGATCTTTTTCAGAGGACAGCTTCATATTCCAAAAGGAGACAAATGACCACTGAAAGTAACCATTAATATTTATTCTTTATGGAAGAGTTGTTTTGACTAGCAGTTAGGAAGTAACTATATCTCTAAACTTCACATCAGACTGCCAGGGGGTGTGCCTGATGTTCATGCTCTTCAGGATGCATAAGGATGTTTATAATCACATAATACATGGTTCTATTTTAAGAAATAAGGGGCTGAATCAGGACTTATGTTTGACTGATGATCTTCAAACTTTTCAGAGTAAATAATATATTAACATAACTCCAGTGAGACACAGACTATATAACCTTCTAATTAGGGAAATTATGTATGAATCCTTCAGATAAGCAACAAGTAACATTTTAGTGAAAAAAACCCAAGAATAAGGTTGACCTCATCAAACTTGGGGGGTCTTCAACACAATAACATTTCATATGCGATTTTGGGGGGTTTATATACCTGTTAAGACCATCCTTCCAAAAATTTCCCAAAGATACAATCTTATTAAATGAGAATGTGGATGATCTAGAAATTAAAATTTTATAATCATCTTTTAAGAGGCTAACATTACTTCTATATTCAAAACAATGAAACTATAATGGGACAATTAATGAATACCACAAACCTTTTGTTGAATATAAAATGCATTTCTATCAAAATGTTTTCAACATTTGAGACCTTGAGTTTTCACTAAACATTGCTGAAAAGAATACTATGCTCTTCTTTTCCCTGTATAATATTATATCTATTATTAAAGTACATACTTAAAGAGCAATTTGCAATGTATTTTCAACAGAAACAACTTAATCTCAAATAAGAGTTGTATATATTCAATGTCTGATTCAGAAAGTTACATTCCCTTTTAATGGAACAAGGAAATTTTAACCAAGGTTTTCCCAAATGCAGTAAAAGAAATCCTTTATATACTTTCAAATACTGTGCCTTTTTATTTAAAACAGTGTAAACATAACAACACCACCAATAATTGGATAAAGACTGGTTATGTGAACACTAATTGTCTTGAATGCCCCATTAAAGAAAGGGTAAATAAAACAGACAAATCTTCAGGAGAAGTTTTCGTTCACCTTAGCAGTGGTAAAAATATTGCTTTATTCCAAATGAACATACAACACAATTTACTGTTCTTTAGAGGGCTTCCTGTGAACTGAATACTCTGGGCTTTGTGATTTCAACAATTTATTCTTTCCGTATTAACCACAGAAGCCAATGTCTTGGTCCACAAGTTACAGACTTGCTACAAAATAAATTGTAATGAGCCTCATGAGAAAACAAAGAATTACTGTTAATTTGGTCATTGGCTTGTGTAAATAATTTAAGTACGAATGATTCAAAATAAACATACATCTTCAACTTGCCTTGTGATATGGATATCATCAATGAGCCTATGTTCCCCTCTGAAGTATTCACATCAGAAAGCGGTCTAGACTTTGTCAAGGATTCTATAGGATGCCACCATGCAAGTGACTGATTTAAGAATGTACTAACTGAACTTCATACTTCATGGAAAAATTTAAAGTAAATAGATCTAAGAGGGTAATTTTTTTCTGAATATTAGATTCCCTGATGTTTCAAAACACATTTTAGCAAGCTTAACACGCACACACATGCACACGCATACTCACAGTGAACACGTGCATACAGCATACCAGTGCTTGAGGAAGCTCAGTCACACACACACAAATGCACACTCTCTCTCTCACACACACACAGGCTCACACACACACTGAGAAATGCTCCTGTGGAGCCCTAAACCAATCTCAAAGGAAAACATTTCTATCAGCATGATTTTAGTGGCATGACATTGTGATTTTTTTGTCTTTTTTTCTATAATGATTTCATACCTCCCTCTGAGATTCTGTGTCCTCAAATTTCAGAGGAAGATGGCACATAAGAGTAGCTGAGATTGCCCCCAATGACTCCATCTCCTGTCCTCCTCCTTTTTACAGGGTCTTGGTGCCATTCTTCAAAAGTAAAATTAAATAGAAAAACACTACACTTGTTGACATGATATAACCTGTGATGAGGCTGTCAAGTGAAGAGAAATTTAGGGGTTGGGACTGTCGAGCCAAATGGCAAGAGTCACCTTCTCACTGGCACCTCCACCCTTAGGACGGGTTGTCTCTGCAACCAGGTAACTGCCAGTGCTTTTTTATCAGGACACTGGTGCTGTGGGGCTGAGGGTCTGAATTGCCCACTTCTGCTAAGAGCCAAAGAGGACAGTGTGGGGACTGAAATTGTATTCAGAATTCTACCCAAAAGCTTTAGTTATAAGCTTTATCCCTCCTGAAATGTTTCTTTCCCTTTAAAAAAATATTCCATTAAAAAACACTATGATATGAGGGCGATAGACTATTTGGTTTCTTCTAAGTAGATGTTCTTAAATTAATGCATATAAATAATTTGTTTTTAATTTCCTCTCTTTCCTGTTGAGCAACACGTAGAATGCACAGATTCCTATATCTCAAGTCACTTGGTCAATGCTGAGTCTCTTTGTATTTCATTTCTTAAGACCAATTGTGCCTCTCGTTCTGATTTGGCCGTGGGACTCAGGGGGAGGAAGGCTGTGTTTTCACTCGCACTGTCCTCAGTGTCTACACTGGCTAGTTCATAGTCTTCTGACCGCTTGGCCTCAGTCAGAATTTGGAGCTGCTCCTGGACAGTTTCTAGCAATATTTTCACTTCTTGTTGTTCTGCTATAAGACAATCGTTGACTGGAATACTCACATTGACAACATCAGCTGAGTAGGAGTTTTTGCACCATTTGATGCTTTTGACTTCAGAAATCCCTGGCATTTGCATGCAGGTTTCCTCTAGACCCACTGAAGGGATAATGGGCACAGAACTGGCCCTCGTGGATGAATATCCCATCAGGTCCTTTTGATCCAAGCTATTAAAATAGGAGTTTGTCTCTCTTGAAGGCAGTTGCATATTTATTGATGCATTTTGTTGGGTGTTTAAAGCAGTGGATGAATACCTGGAAAAGGAACAAAGTGTTACATATTCTTCTCTCTGCCAGTGCTTCTTCAGAGCACTATCCAGGCAACAAAGCACTTTCCACATGCACCATCTCACTGAATTCTCACAGCAACCCCATCAGACGGATATGTTCCCCGTTAAACAGAGAAGTAAACTGAAGCTCAGATAGGTGAAGTGACTTGCCCAAGGTCACACAGAAAATAAGTGACAGACTGAGACTCAAACCCAGATCTTCTTACTTTAAGTCCAGGGATCTTTCAACACACCACAGCTGTATAGGCAGGTGGGATATAGTCTTCCTGACCTCTATCCTAGAATACAAAGTAAATGGGTATTGAGCAGGTAAGTGTGGCCTTTCCATAGTGAAAAACAGGAAACCCATAATGGCATTACTCCACTCCATCAACTTGACCACCCCCTCAGTCCTGGTTCAGTATTATGTGGCCACCCTGCATGGAGAAATCAGGAAGCCTAACATTAAATAAGCATTAAGGTACTACATTACTGACTTTTTCTGTTTCACACTGACTTTTGGGGAACTGAATGCAATATCTATTGGTACTCTGTTCCATAGGAATTGCCTCACTACAAATTGCTGAGCCTAAAAGTGGGAACAGGAGGCATACAATTATTCTTTCTTCCCAGAGATGAACATGAAGTAAGTTCCACAGGGCCTCTTATCAATCTAGCAACTTTCCTCTCATGGTTTCTGGAGCCAAGTAAGTTAGCACACTGATGCATGTCAATGGCTTAAGAATGCCAACATGCCATTTCAAGTCATTTGAATATTTTAGAGTCTGGCTAGCCCCTGTCTTGCCTGTTCAGAGCCAGTGAAGTTGCCAGTGCCTCTGAAGTTTTCAATGCTGTGAAGTGGGGCAGAGATATTGTAGATTCATAGAAATGTGGTTTGGGGACATGAACAGTAATCTTTGTTCTATTTCTAAGTTAGTCATCCTTAATTTAAACATTAAATTAAACATTAAAATTTGGGCATAATCTAAACCTATCTACTCTCCATATAATACATATTATTCCCTTAGTCTTACACTGTAATGTAAATGAAAGTCATGTTCATACATGGAAAAAATAATTGCAATAAAGTATCTAGCAAACTAAATAGAAGTCTTTATTGTAAGGACATGATGGGAATAATTTAGAGATCTGTCTTTCCATCAGACAATGAGAAAAGCTGGGGAGTAAATTTAGACGTCTTTTTAGTCCCATCCTCTCTTACTATGCCTAGTACAGAGCTGGTAACCGATAAATCTTGATGGAATGGATACATGAATACATAAACATGTCTTAGAGATAAACACTTTATATCCCTGTTACCGTTCATTTTGAACATAATAACAGCTAAGATTCACATAGAGCTTTTAAAAAGCACTTTCACCTGCAATTGACTCACTGATTTTTTGAAGACTGTGTGGTTTATTTATTATTACCATGTAATGAATGAATAATGTGGACTAAGGGGTACTCAAATGACTTGCCCCAAATCACCTTTAGTAAGCAGCAGAGGAAGAAGCTAAACCTACATTGTCCTTTTTTCACTGTTACTGTCAATGCCAGTAATAAGAGGACATCCGATGTGCACTAGAACACCTTTTAAAGGATGTATATTCTTTACCTGTGCAAACTATATAGCCACCACATACAAGGACCTTCCCCAGGGGATCTTACTTCTTTTTCTTTAGTGCTATAGAACTGAAAATCTAAGCCTAAGGGTTTTAACCAATGAATCAATTCCAACAAGAAGAAAGGGAACAGATTTAGAGGGTTTTGTGTTCTGTCCTTAGCACCATCCTGTTAATACCATTAATATGTATGAAGATATAGAACATCTTCTATCAGATTCACCAACATCACAGAGCCAAAAATATAATTAGGATAAAATCATATTTCATGTAGATATAATGAGAGTATATCAGTAGGTAGAATTTAAGAGGTTGAAATATGATGGTGATAGGTGTAAATTCTTATATCAGAATCTAAATGTTATTTGTAAAAATATTAGGTAAAGGTGTAAACATCTTAGAGGATTTAGTCAATTATAGCTTCAATAAGTCAACAATGTGGCATGACTAAGAAGTGGTCAAAGGCAATTCAAGTCAAACTTGGAGCAGTCTTCTAACATGTCTAACTGCTGGATTAAGGGCTTTGATGAGAAAGAGGGATTGCGGCTGATTTACGTGTCACCTCACAAGTCAGTTATGGGACACATGGCTGGCTAACTGAAATATAAAATGTTACTGTAATATGAAGATGGTCTTTAAACAATTAGAGCTCTCCAAAATGTGATTTTGTTTTGGCTCAGATCCCAATGCTGTTAGACAAGCTGCAGCATCACTTTAATTTTCTCATCAATTAAAACAATCGGGTAGTCTTACTGACCTAAGGAGATTGCTCTGAGAAATAATGGAAGCAAGGCCTCTGTACTATCCAACCAGAGGCATACTGGTAGACCTCACTTCCTTCCTAGAGCTGCTGTGAGTATCCAGGCTCTAGTATTGAGTAGAAGCTGATGACTATTATTCAGAAGTTTAAGTGAGAGCTCAATTTCTCGATGTGATTCTGGATTAGAAGACTCTCAGCATTCTGCATCCCTGAGACTCAATCACTCTTTCACAAGTCTGATCCATGAACTTGTCAATCATAAACTGTAAAATACCAGTTTGGACTGTCCTTCCTCCAATCCCTCAAGAAAAAATCACAAGTGAATTTCTTCAGTAACTACACGAGCCAAACATCATTTAAAAGGTGAAATATTCCAACAATTAGTCACTTGGTTTTATTCTCAGTAATTTAGGAGTCAGGCCAAGGAGTTTGTATTTTCCCAGGGGACTCCAAGACCTAGTTCCTAGTTCATATGGCTTTAGAATGACCTGACTAAATTGAAAGAATTCACTTTTCCCTGGTTTGTTTAGTTAGAAAAGGCAATAGTCAGTCTTACTTCTTCTACATGATATATTCCACTTGCACTAGCCATTTAATTTCTGCTATCCTTAGTAGATGCATCTATAAAGTTCCTGACGAATAACTGAAATATGTAAAGTCACTAGGTAAGTGAGGTAAATAATCAGTATATTTTGCATCCCATCTACTTTGAAGGTGGCAATTTAACTTTTGTAGCTCCGTTTTTTTCTCTCTATCACATGTATACATTTGTTTGATTTGCCTGACTAATCACCATCTCATGCCTTCCTCAGGCCTAAGTTAGCTGCTGGGTTCAAACTGGGCTGAAGTCAGTGTCAAGGAGTGAAGTCATAGACACCAGAACCTAACTAGCAGATAATGCCCACATGCTTGATAAATAAGCAGCAGATGGCTGATCGCTCTTGCAAATTCATTCACTCCCCCTCTAGGGTAGGGCCAGATTTGAAGAAGGCCTTTAGCTGTGAAATTCTATTACCAATCCTATTTCCAGTCCAGAGAGATGGTCGTTCCCTCAGGAGTGGAAAATGGCTGTTTTCAAGAACTGAGAATGAGATTGCTCCCTGAGATTCATTGTGCTGAGTACGCAGTGACTTATACTTAGAGTCACTATTTATCAACACTGGGTGCATAACACACATAGGAAAATACACAGCTAGCCAGCTGGAGAGACTATTCCAATCCCAATGATAATTGAACCAAAACAAAGCCACCACCATGCAGACAATAAGTGTAAGTCTCCCAGGAGGTAAAAGACAAAGCAATGCCTGAACATGCAATGGGAATCTCTGAGCCCCTGAACACTTCTGTATGTATGATTCAAGCCTGTTTGCAGCATAGGCTCAGAGCACCCTTACATCTGAGACATATGGAATGATAGCCAAAACATGTGCAACAGAAAGAAAGCAAGGGCTGGGTTCTCTCTCAACTCACAAAATATATTAATCCTAAGTAAGAGATACTATCAGTGATTTAAGAAGATAATTATGAAATATGATTATTTATAATTATAGGCTACATATAAGCCCCCTTTCCAGATACAAGGCAAAGAGAAATGACAACCTACTTTTTGGGCAATTTGGATGTTATGCTGAATTTGCAGCTGTCAACCCAGATCTGCACCAAACACATTTTACACTATATCTGTAATTGCTTCAAAATTACAAAACCCAGCCACAGGCTATTTATTTCCTATCCTCTAGTCTTCCTAAACAAATCTGTTGCTGAGCTTTTTCAGATAGGGCATGGCTGCACATACATCTTTCCCAGAAGAAAAGAAAAAGGTAAGTCTCTCTGATGGACCTCCTCCTCGCTTTGGCCTTCAGCTTGATTCAGTGTGGACAAATCATGCAGGCCAGAGCCACATAGAAACCTGGCCTGGCTCACCCAGAGATAAAAACAAGATGTAATAAGAACCTGGCTTGTGTAAGGCAACAGATTCCTGAAATTTCTAGACTAAACTCTGATTTTATTATTCTTGAAATCAATGGTAATTTTGTAACAGTTCCTGTGACAATAAATGCCAGTACTGCCTCTCTGCTTACCATGTGGCTGATACAAGCTCTTTACACACTTGATTTAAAAAAAATAATCTACTCATCAGCCTTCAAGAAGGCTGTATTATTCCTTTTCAATTTAGAGATGAGAAAAGTTAAGTTTAGATGATAAAATTTTTCTCAAATTCACACAAGCACTAAGGGCCAAAGATGAAATTTGAACTTCAGTCATTTTAAGTAAGTGCTGCCATGTTTGATTGAATGGTATGCCAATTAGGTGGATGGTGACTAAAATTCATCATATAATACATTCCACTCACCATGTCTTGAGCCCTATGAGGGTTTGTGTCTACTCAGAACAAGGGACACCTTTTGTGCTGCCAGGAGGCATGGCAACCATTACGTCTCAAATTCATTTTCCATCTCTGCACCATGAATAAACCTAGAGATCTGAGTTCAGCAAGTTGTACTTGAGTGCATACTCTGAGACACATTAAAAAACGCTTGAGACTTTATATATATGTTATATATATATTAATATATATATAATATATATATAT
This sequence comes from Furipterus horrens, assembly GCF_987537825.1. Lineage (NCBI taxonomy): Eukaryota > Metazoa > Chordata > Mammalia > Chiroptera > Furipteridae > Furipterus > Furipterus horrens. Next base: position 172,010,778 of record NW_028327175.1, on the reverse strand, counting down.
TACTGTTTAGGGTATTGTCCATGGTACATATCAGAGATTTAAGTAATTTTTTTTTTCAAACCTTTCTTCAAAGAATGAAGAAACACTTTAATTCTCCTAAGAAATCTCTAGGTTTTTTTTAAATCAAATACAAGTTTTAAGTTGTTTTAGCAAGTATATAACAATATACTGATTTATTTTCTTGCTAGGGTTTATGTTTATTTTCCATCTAACACTCCCTTAATATCTGTTTCCATTGTACCTATTCTTTAAAGTTAGTTTACATTTGTGAAACAAAGAAGAAAGGAAGTATAAATAACTAACTGATGATAATATCTATAAATAAAATCCCAATGAACATAACTCAATTTAAAGCTATAGCAATAATGACACTCTCTAAGTTTCTTTCTTTTTAACCTACCCTTGGCAAGGTATTGTATCCTGATCTGGGATCCTTGATTCCTCAAGTTGCTGATATGCTGGTCCCACAATTCCACCCAGCCTACTTCGAGGTGAGGGTGGTGTCCTTCTGAAGGCATTCCTATGGAGCATACCACTCCTTTGTCCTGGGCTGCAGCAAGAGGAGAGACTCCTGCTGTAGTGAAAGAAAACCAGTAAGCAAGTTGATCACAGCAATGACCTTACAGGTGGCTGCTCAGACTTTTCAAACACTGCATTTGCACCCCAGAGTCTCAAAGCTATAGGCCAGGCTCCATCCATGACTACAGAATATCTGCTAGGATGGGATCAGAAGTTGCCAAATCCATTTTACACTTGGAGATACTTAGACAAAGAGAAGTTCCTGTATTCCTGGCTTTCCAAATTGGAGCACAATCAACTAAAATAACTGCTGCTTTCCAGCCAAAATAAGAGATGGGCTTAAGAAAGTCTCAAACTCCTGATTCCTATCACCCTTGTTATTCAGGCTATAGTAACTGTCTCCCTAGTAAAAATAAAATGGCTTTCCTATTAGATACTAACAAGAACCAAATACAGGAAGCCCTGAAGGGATTTATAGGGAACATTTTACTTGTATTAGTGGTAAAGAAACCTTATTTTAATTGTCATTCTCTCTTTAACATATGTGCTAAATTTGCAGTTCACTGTCTCAAATTTTCATCAGTCTTGAGAAACTAAATTATTTTTCTTTTTTAGTTTGCTTTTGCTAAACATTTCATTTTGACTCATACATCAAAATACAAAATAATTATGTTTTTAGATGCCATTGATGGGCCAAAGATATAAATGAGGTATACTTCAGGTGAGATCTCTATATAGATCATGTTAAACAAACAAAAAAAAAGGTTCTATAAAAATCAATTGCTATTTTGACACACTACATATTCCATATCCATCCCCATCTCTACGTCACTGAATTTAACCTACTCCCATGAGGAGTAGTGAGGAGAACTTTGTTCCTGTGTACACATTCTGTAAGATGCCAGTTTATGTGATAAAATCACATAAAAATATATAGAAAAAACTGGAAAACATTTTCAAAATTTCAGTAGAACTACCAAGTTTTAAAGGGACCAATCCCTCAAATGAGTTTTACCCATATCACTTTATTATTTGGAGTTAAGTAACTTTCCTACACTAATATTGCTGTCATTTCTACTTAATAAATACAAAACAAGTTCTCAAATATTATTTAAGGTCGGAGTTTGATAACCAAGATGACTAATCAAACTTCATATTCCTCAAGCCAACTTTACCTCCTGAGTTAGTACAAACACCTGGCAACATTATATTACAACTTAATTCTCTATTATAATATTTCTTGCATGCTGAGTCCCAAAATGCCTAATAGCCAACAAGTTTAAGAAGTTCTGTGATAGCTCATTTATTTTCCTCCCTTCTAGCTTCTATCTATACCATCCAGTGCCAATTTTGAAGTCTGAAGGGTACTCAGGCTTTGGTGTTAGAAATAGGTGCATATGGGTGTGATATTGGGGGAAGTACTGAAACCAGTCAGAGTCCTGAAAGGAAACTAGATGGCACTCTAAATTGGGTCATTTGGAGGAAATTTTGCTATTTATAAAGGTGTGTTTAGTATTTGACTTAAAAAAAAAAAAAAAGCAACACAGGATACTACATCAAGGCTAGTAACAATGGGAAGCTGTTACTATCCCTAAAAATGAAGGGATGAGGGGAGGGAGCCATTACCAGAATAGAGAGAGAAAAGGGTAAGGAGAGTAAGGAGAGGACCACTTGACAAGCACTTTGTCCCAGGAAAAGGGACATGGTTGAGGCAGTCAGGCAGGGAGAGAGGGGGTAGAAGTATTAGGACCTTGCTCTCCCTCTGCCCTTCCATCTCTTGTGGCTGCCTCATATTGAATCAAGAGAAGCTAGAGGACAAGGAATCCTGCTTACCTCTTAGTGTACAGAGCAGGGCAGAGAAAGGTAAAGACTAGACATGGGTGGAGGATGTGAAAAAGAAAGGTGTTATCATGATGCTTAAGTCTTTCCATAGGATTGCTATGGGGGTTAAAAGAGATGTCTAGCATGAAATTTGGCACATAGTAGGTGCTTAACACAATGAGTTCCTCTGATTCCTCTCCCACAAATGGTAACTCAAAGGCCCTCATTAGTCATTGAAAAACCTGAATTAATTTCACTATTAAAACCCTACATACGTGCTGTCTATAAATGAATTATGTTGACAACATTGACTTTCTCTTTAAAAAGGAATAGTCTTTTTTTTTTTTTTTACAAAAAAAAAAAAATGAGAAACAGTGCTTTGTGGAGCATTTTGCAGGATATATAAATCAGTGGCCAGGTTATCAATCATGAAAACATTTAAGTCTACTGCATGTTTTACACAGCAAGAGCTATGTTATATTAAACTATAATTTACAAAGTTTTATAGGCACTTTATAAATCAACCCTTGCCTCTCTATCAAGACACAATATATGCCTACAAATACTGCAATGTCACTAAACCAAACAAAAAGGAAGGTCTCTTAAAGACATTCTTATTTCCTAAATATCACGGTAGAAGCCAAGTTTAGGAGGGAGTGTATCAACAGACAAGGAGTAAGAGTAGGGTGTTGCAGCTCAAATACATTAGAAGCTCTAATCTTTTTTAATCTCAACTTTTTAATATTTATGGCATAATATAGTGTAGAATAATATTATACTTAATTATTTTACTTGACTAGATGGAATACCACTTTCACATGCATTATAACCATCTGGGAAAATAGTGTTTGGGAGAAAATATCCATCTACTTAAAGGCTAGTAATTTTGGACTTATTTCTCTAATTAAAGAACTTCTATTAGCTCCAGGAAACTGAAATGATTTTTTCACAGGGAAATATCTATCAATGTCTCGATTGATACAAACCAAAACTTGTAAGTTAATAACTAAAGCAATTATCCAATAGCTACAAATATTTCAATCCTGAGTTAAAAATATTTAAATCACCTTTTAAAAAACAGCAAACCCTTAGTATCTCAGTCTATACTCATATAGAGTGACAGAAAATACCTCATAGTAAATGTGTAAGCTTCAATACAATCTTTTTTGGACTCATTGAGAAGCAAGGGAGAAGAGAGTGTCCTTGTTAATGCATGCTTCTGTTATGGTGGTTTTCAAAACAATACCTAGATAAGTAAAACAAATATTGATTTTTCATTGCTGGGAACAACTGAGATTTTTTATATTTTCCTTTTTACACATTTTTATCTCTTTATAATTTTTTTATGGTACTATACTTACTAAGAAAAGGATGCTTAACTCTTGGGATAACTTCTACAAAGATTGAGGATATGCATTTATTTATTTATTTATTTATTTATAATTATAAAGAGTGCAAAACATGTCTTTTATGATCCATTCTTTTTGTTTGTTTGTTTGTTTATGTATTTATTTATTTTTAGAGAGAGGGAAAAAGAGAAAGAGGGAGAGAAACATCACTGTGTGGTTGCCTCTCACTTGCACCCCCAACTGGGGACCTGATATGCAACCTAGTAATGTGCCCTGACTGGGAATTGAACCAGTGACACTTGGTTCACAGGCCGATGTTCAATCCACTGAGCCACAGCAGCGAGGGGTGAGGATATGCATTTAAATGGCAAACATAATATCCATTCCAGCCCTAGTTCCAAACTTTGGCACTTGTTTTAGAACAATTTTTGGAGTTTCAGATTCCTTATATATAAAACACAGTATGTGACTAGAAGATGACGAAGAAGTTTTTCAGACTCAGAATACCATACAATTTATGAGATAACTTTATTTTTGGCTTCCTCCCCTAAACAGCCAATTTCTATGGTCAGCTTTACCCCATTGTTAGTAGATTGTATAGATCCAAGGATAAGATTTGCCTGGATTCATTTCCCCTGGAACATTTCCTTTGTGTAAGAACCATGATAGAAGACCTGGAGCATGTCATATCAGTTGCCTAAGGAAGAATTAGTCATCAAGTTTGCAGATAGTGATAAGGCAGGCTATAAAAAATCATGTTTTTAATAGTTTTTCAGAATGCAATTGTTTCACTGGTCTCTGTCTGCAGTTTTGATGGATGTTGTTAACAGTTCCTTTAGGCTTTTTATAAGGGCAACACAGCCTTCTGATATCTTTGGTTTACCTACACTAAGCTGATTGAGCATCCATTTCATGTAGAACTATAAGAAAAGCAAGAACAATCATCTCTCCTAAATAATGTTGCCATTTCTTGGAATGTAATGTCCAGAGTCATACATGTTGTGAATGTGCCCATTCCCATCATGATTACATATCTGTACCTGTGGTGCTTGATAGATTGACTTCCTCTGTCAGGAGACAGGACCTCTGGGAATGACTGGGGGCCAGCAAAGCTTGATTCCATTATTTTCTCCAATGCAGTCACAGGATGCCTTTCTGCCTTTGAATACTGTAGGAAATCACATGCACAAAGGTGAGCTGAAGGGTAGTCATAAGAGGAGGGCTTATAATACTACAGATAGGTATTGAAAAGCTATTGAACTTGCCAGTAGCATTTCACTGGTCACCCAATCAAGAGACTGATAGAGACATCATTTGCATGCCATTTCTCACACATTGAGTATGCTGTCCCCATCCTTGCCCCAGACTCTCTGTGATTAGATAAGGTCCATTCAAGAGATTTCTTCACATCAGAATCCTGAGTCTGTCTTTTCATTTCAATCCACACCCATGGAACATGCAAGAAAGCATACATATGTTTTATGCAATGCACAACTTACAAATAATTAATAGCTGACTACTAATAATAGGGGTTTGATATATACTGATTGAATGAAACTTGAAACATTCTTAAATTTATGGAGGACATTGATTCAGCGTATTTGGCTACCACTCTCCATTGTCTATCTTTTTTAGTCTGTTACCAGGAACTTGCCAAGTCTAAAGAGAGAAAGTTGTAAGCATTTCACTCTTTATAGTTATTAACCCTTGGTTTACCTTTGACTATGATGCCTCATAAGCTAGAGAAGCCTAAATAAAACTTATAAAGATGACACATTAAGAAAAAATTCTGCCTCAAGATAAGTATCACATGTCATCTCAACCAGGTAGTTGCTAAGTTTAACACCATCTGGATTCTTGGCACTTGAACAGGCAGCAAGAATAGTAGGTTTCTCTTCTAGAACTTTAAATAAAAACTCTCCTGAGGAATGACATTTTTTACAATTTTATCCAAACTACAGATATTTTGAAGTCTAGATAGTTATATTCAACGTATGAACAAGAATTTCACAGAAAAATAGATATAAAATATAAAAATAAGGTGTACAACTATACTCATTGTAAATAAATGAAAATTAGAATAAAGAAAAATAAAATTTAAAATTATTTAGTAAATAAAAAAGATTTAGATAAGTAGAAATAGTGCTAATTTTGGGGGGTAAATATTGGCAATGTGTTCCAAAATGTCAGATATACATACTCTGATCCAGAATATTACTTCTAGGAATTTCTAGCATTAATATAACTGTAAAAGTTCAAAATGATGTAATCACTAGAGTATGTCAGCAGTACAATTTTTATAACAATACAGAAAATAAACACAAAAGAAACAATTGGAAACAATGAAAATGTCCACAAACAGATACTATATAGCCATTCAAAAGAAGAAAATCAAGGTACAAAAATATGAATAATATAAACAATTTGTGTAAAGAAAATTCACAAAAATATATATACATAATTGTAAGTATGTACTGTGTATATGCATATATATTTAACTTTGTGTGTGTGTGTGTGTGTATATAGTATGTACACATGCATATATTTTGTGTGTATGTTTGTATGTGTATGTGTATCCAAGGAACCACACAGAATACTGATGGAAAACAATAAAATAAACTATTAACTCGGTGTTTTCCTTAATAAAAAGTATATCAGTGGGCATGGGTTTAGAGGAGTAAGAAAAAAATCTCAACCTTCTGTAACGTTAAGTTCAAAATGTCTGTTTTCCTTTAAAGTACTTCCAAAATGAACCACATAGTGGCAGTAATGGCCATGTCTTTAATCAGAATCTGAATTCTACAAAATGGATTTACAGAAGCTGGCCAGATCTTTGCAAAATGGAATAAATTGACAGGGAACAAATAGAAGATATGGAGATAACTTGGAAAAGGTGATTGTTTCTAACAACCCAAAATTACATACATCCAAAAAACAATGGAAATATCTTCATGTGTGCTTCTTTACGAACTAACTGAAGTTGTTTATTGCAAACCATCCATGAAAAAGGTGAATTGACTGGACATGTAACTGAAATGTAAACAACATCCTGAATTTCTATTTGATTTCCAAGTTTTATAAAAGACCTACTAGGCATTGTGTTTTTTTCTCCCTCAACTTCTAATAAATTGGTTTAGAAGACAAACTTGGATGCCTGGAAGGCTCAGCTACAGAAACAAGTGAGCAGGTCTGGGACACCTGTGGCAAACTAGAGGCAGTATGCCTCTGCTTCACTCCTGCAGAGAGCTCTCAGGAGCAACATCAGCAAGGTGTTTCTAGAGCACCTAGATTTTCTAGAAGAAATCACCAAATTATTTAAAGCCATCAACCATTTATTTCTTTTAATCAATATATGTCAAAAAGCCTAAATCAGCTTTTGGGCCATTAGGTCAGAGCTTCTCATCTGAATGAAATTTTTGATACTGAAAGCTTGAGGGCTTTGTTCAAAATCCTGGAGAAAAGTTTTGAATAATATCAACCTCTTACTTGTCCCATTTATTCATATGTTTTATACTAGATATTGTTTCCAAAATATTTTCTTTCGAAAGCTTGGACTGTTGTTATAGTACACTGTTGCTTTCAATTGTACTATTTTGATCCATTAACACAATTTTGTTTCCATAACTTATTATTATGAATCTTCTTACTTTTTCACACAGCCTATACAAGAATCATTTTCATTTCTGTGTCTGCATTTAACTTGAGATTCAGATTTAAATTGCCTTTATTCCTATCCAGAGTAAGTTGAAACATGTCAGAAAACTAAAAACAAACAAACAAACAAAAACCCTAATAATTTGGCAATACTTCAAAATAATATTCCGTACATGTGAGTTCAAGTGAGTTTCAACATAGCTTCCAGTTTTCAGTGCTGACAAAGAGCTTGGTAATTGTCATTCCTGTCTTTAAATAAGAAAAAGGCTGAACAAACTGAAAATCAATGACTACTCTTATATTCATCAAATAATTGAGGCTGCAGGGAAAACCACCACTCCAAAATCTGGACAGATGAGTGAATATAGTGAATCTTAGTCAACATCAGCTTAACTGTAGCAGGATCTGCCAGAACCATATATTGGTTGGAATACAAAATGGTAATTTTAATAAGTTGTTGGAACCTGTGTGTGGACTACAGTGAGAGTAAAAATCATCTGAAGGCTGCATTCTTAGGAAGAGTTCCTGTACTTTCTTGAGTTTTACCTCCAGACTCACAACAAGTTCTCACACAAAGCACAATTTAAGAGAAACAAGAAAAAGAAAAAAGAAAAGAAAAACACATGTCTGACTAAAAGAGGAAAAGGAACCACTCTGAAATCCATGCAGAATGTTCTCCATTACCACTACCTACTTTTCAGTGAAAAGACTTTACGAAAGCCTAGTCTCACCTGTGAGAAGAGCATTTCCCTAGCTCCATCCCCTGTAGCCTTCCTGTCTCATATCAGAAGTAGAAAGTTAAGAAACACTTGTGAAGATTAGAGCCAAGGAAGATAGACGCATTAAAAGAGTGAAATATAATCATAAGGTCACAGATGATTCCCCTCCACCACTCCGTAAACCACATCAACATGGCCTCACTACAATAACAGTAGGTGACAGCTGAAAAATTGAGTCACAGATTCTATTTAAGAAGTTCTTAGGAACTTCTAAAGACACAAGTAAAGTGAAAAAACAAAACAAAACAATAAAAGGTGTTAAAGTCCTTGACATCTATAGTTACAGTGAACATTAAACAAAATACAACTACATGCCAGATTAACCTAAAATGTTACACTAAAGGTCTATTAAAGGCCTATTTACTGCACTATTGCCTAATATAGTATGCTTACATTTTAACCAAAAAAGTTATAAGGCCTACTAAAAGACAAGAAAAAAAATGAGGACTGAAGGAGCAAAATAATCACAAGAACTTGACTCAGATACCACAGATATGTTGAAATTACCAGGCAATTAATTTAAAACAAAAAATAAAAAATATGCTAAGGGTTTTAAAGGAAAAAGGTAGACAATGTGCAAAAACAGATGGATAATTTAAGTAAGAGAGAAAAATACACTAAGAAATATTTTAAAGTAAATACTAGAAATGAAAAACACTGTAACATAAATGATAAATGCACTTGATAGGCTCATCATTATACTGGACACAACCATGGAAAGAAACAGTGATTTCAAGTATAAGTTAATAGAAACTTTCTGATAAAACACAAAGCAAAAATTGAATGCATTAATAAAAGGGGAAAAGGGGGAACAACAGAAGATAAGATTCAAGAACTATGGACAATTTTATATGGTATAAAGTATACATAATTGGAACACCAGAAGGAGAAGTAAAAGCAAATGGAGCAGAAGAAATGTTTGAAGTAACAAATAATAACCTATAACTTTCCAAAATTATTAACAGATACCAAACCACAAATATAGGAAGCTCACAGAACACAAATAATCATGAAGGATAAACATCAAAAACATCCATACCACAGAATATAATTTTCAAACTATAGTTTTTTAAAAAGAGAGAAAAAATAGCACAAAAATAAAATAAAATGCTGGACTTCCATTCAAGATGACAGAGTAGGTAAACATGGCTCATCTTCTCACACAACCACATCAAAATTACAACTAAACTATAGAACAATCATTATTCATAACTGTCATAAATCAAACTGAATCAAACTCCTACAACTATAAAATTAAAGAAGAAACCACATCAAGACCAGTAGGAGGGGGCAAGATGTGAACAGTCTGGTCTTATACCCACGTGTGGCAGGTAAAAATTGGGAGAGATATCTCAGGAGCAAGGGGTCCCAGGCCATACTAGGCCACCCAGTTCAGGGTTTCAGTGCCAGGGAAATAAGTTCCCATATCTTCTGTTTATAAAAGCCAACAGGGATTGAGGCTGTGGAGAACAGAAACTGCTGAATTCTCAGACAGTTTCTATTTAAGGGACCCAACATGGACATACTTGGACTCACTCCCTCTGAATTCTGGTGTGGAAGCAGCAGATTAAAAGGATTCATAGACATACAGGGAGGAACTGAATTATCCAGCATCAGGGTCAGAGCTGTGGGTCAGCTTTCTCCCAGACAGAAGTGCTGGCAGAGGCTATTGTTCTTTTTCTGATCCCTGCCCCCAAAGATCCACAGAGCCAGCAGGCAGGCACCGTAACTAAGAATCTATTAATCTGGCTCATGATGTTTGCCTCACCCTGGTGATTTCCAGAAGCCCTGCTCCACCCAAATTTCTGGCCCTCTCAAGCTGTTTCCAATAGCTTTTTCATATGAATTGCATGCCTTGGCCTATGCTTCAGATTTTCCTAAATTATCTCGATAAGCAGAATCTGGCTTCAGTGAGCCCTGTACTTCTCATTACGTTGCTTCAGGACCAGCACTAGCAGCAGCCTGCCTTGGTTCATAGCTTGGTCTTGACTGCATGCCTCCAAGCTCAACACATGTAGCAGCCATCTGAAAACTTCCCTAACTCGGTGAAGGAAATAGATATACAAGTCCAGGAAGCACAGAAGGTCTCAAACAAGGTGAACCCAAAGAGGTCTATTACACCAAGAAACATCATAATCAAAATGTCAAAGGTTAAAGACAAAGACAGAATCTTAAAATCAGCAAGATAAGGCTGTCAGCTGATTTCTCAAAACAAACTTTGCAGGCTAAAAGGGATTGGTGAGAAATATTGAAAGTGATGAAAAGCAAGGACTTACAACCTAGATTACTCTAACCAGCAAAGCTGTCATTTAGAATCAAAGGACAGATAAAGAGCTTCCCAGAGAAGAAAAATCTAAAGGAGTCCATCACCACCAAACTCACATTATATGAAATGTTAAAGGGTCTTCTTTAAGAAGAAGAAGAAGATCAGAGATGAACAATAAAATGGCAGTAAATACATATCTATCAAAGTTAAATTAAAAACAACAACAAGAAGCAGAACAGAAACAGAATCATAGATACAGAGAATGTTTTAATGGTTGCCAGATGGGTAGGGGGTTGGAGGGATGAGCAAAAAGATGAATGGGTTAAGAAATACAAATTGGTAGTTACAGAATAGCCATGGGGATATAAAGTACAGCATAGGAAACAGATTAGCCAAAGAACATATACTCAAGCGTCATGGACATGGACAATGGTGGGGGATTGCCTGAGGGAGTTGGCAGGGCTGGGTAGAGGGGGACAAAGAGGGAAAAACTGGGACAACTGTAATAGCATAAACAATAAAATATAATTAAAAACAAAATTAAATGCTGAAAAAAACCCAGAAAAAATAAAAACCTTGCCTGTAGAAGAAAAATATTAAGAAATACAGTGGACCTCTAGTAAGTCATACAAACAAGAAGAGAGAAGAGTGAAATTAAGTGTTTAAAAAAAAACAAAAAACACCAAACTAGAAATATATCTGTAATGAAACTATCCTTTTTAAATAAAGGAGAGAAGTTCCTTGGGAGAAACAAAATAATATAGGTCAAAAATCAGATCTATATAAAGAAAGAAATGTCAGAGAAGTAATACATAAAGATAAATTAATTTTTTACTTTTCTTATTATTAATAGATCGAATAAAAATGTTTTTTTCAAAGTAATATGTTGTAGATGTAGTATATATACAAATTAAATGATGAACAGCAATTTTATAAAGAACAGAAGAGTGGGATTGAGAATACTCCATTATAAAATACTGGTATTGCCAATAAAATGGTAACGTGTTACTTGAAAGTGGTATGAGATTAGTTGTAAATGTATATTACAAACTCTTGGGCAACCACTAAAACATTCTAAAAAGAAGCATGATCAGTATGCTAGAAGAGGAGAGAAAATGGAATCATAGCAACTAATTAAAAGAAGAAAAGGGAGAAATAAAAGAAAACAGAAGAAATAAAGGTCAAGTACAAAACATTATAAATAATAATTATAAACATAGCAGATATTAATTGAACTATATCAATAATCAGTTTAAGTATGAATTATATAAATACATCAATTAAACAAAGATTTTCCATATAGATGAAAAAATTTAAACTATATGTTTCTACAAAAAAAAAGAAAAAGAATTTTATATATAAAGACACAGATATGATAATAATAACAGTAGAGGGAGATATATCATCCTAACACAAATCAAAAGAACTCTGGAGTAGGTACATTAATTTCAGATAAAGCAGACTTCAGAATAAGGAAAAGTATTAAGAATAAAGAAGGATAAAAGATGTATCATTTACCTAATGATAAAGGAGCTAATTCTCAAAGAAGATAAAACAGTTCTTAACATTTATGTGCCTAGGAGAGTATCAAAATTCATAAAGCAAGAACTGATAGAACTACAAGGAGAGACATATCCATTATTGTACTTGAAGAGCTCAACTCCCATCTATGAGTAACTGACAGATCCATCAGGCAGAAAATCATTAACAATATAATTCATCTGAACATTACACTCAATCAACCAGATCTAATTGATATTCTTGAAATATTCCTTCCAAGACAGTAAACTACACATTCTTCTCAAAGTCACAGGAAACATTCATTTAGATAAAATATATTCTTGGACATAAAATACAGCTTAAGAAGTCTTACAAAATAAAATTACATAAAATATATTCCCAGACTACACTGAAATTAAACTAATAATCAATAGCAAAAAGATAGCTGGAAAATCCAAAACTACTTAGAGATTAAATAACATACCTGTAAATAACAGAAAGGTCAAACAAAAAGTCTGAGATAAATTTTAAAATGTTTTTAACTAAATGAAAATGAAGATACAACTTATCAATATTTGTGGGGAGTAACAAAAGCAGCAATTAGATAAATTTAAAACACTGAATTCTTATATTTGAAACAAAGAAATATCTAAAATCAATAATTTCAATCTCCACCTTAAGAAATTAGAAAAAGAGTAATTTAAACCTAAGACAAACAGAAGAAGAGAAATAATAAAATTTAGAGAAGAAATTAATGAAATTTAAAACAGGAAAAGAATAGAGAAAATAAACAAAAACAAAGCTGATTGTTTCAGACAATCAATAATGTTGGAAAATTCCTATCCAGATTAACCTAGAAAAAAAAAGAGAGAAGATGACCAATAACATAAGTGAAAGAGGGGTCATCACTACATTTCCCCTGCATGTAAAAAGGTTAAAAAAACAAACAAACAAACAAAAAAAAAAACTCTGTGCCCTCAAATTTGATAAATTAGTTGAAATGGATCAATTTTTTACAAGACACAAATTAGCATGATTCACACAAGGGGAAATAGGTAAAGTTAAGAGCCTTATATGTATTAAATAAATATATATATATATTAAGAAAGTAAGTATAATTTAGGAGGTTTAGAGATTCCAGGAAGAAATGCAAACTCTGACAAGAGAAACTAACGCTATTAGAAATATATGAAAGAACATCAGTGGGAGGTGGGACTCAGGGGATTGCTGTCCTGAGAAACTTTGGAAATGAGTGGAATCTGTAAGACTAAAGGTGAAAGTACACACACAAGCACTCTCTATTTTATACATACATACATACACACACATACATACACACACACACATATATATATATTTATAAAATATTTATATATATAAAATATTCATTAGTTGTGCCAAATGACACAGGGACCAACTGAAAGAATCAATGGCCAAAGCCAAAAACATTTTATTATAAATAAATAAAATAGTATTTAACTATTGGATTATAACTCAAATTATAAAATAGCTATCTATGAGTTCATAATCTTAAATGCTGAAAAAAATAAATGAGAAAGACAAGACAAACTCTTTGGAGTAGAATTCTGAATAACATAGGTAGATACCCTGTCCTCACAAAAGGTGAGCATAAATCACCACTCACTAAGTGTGGGCTACACATAGTCATTTCCTCCCAAAGAGAAGAAAGGAAGAGAAGAAAAAGAGCAATGCCTTGGGGGAGACATCTAGTAATTCCCACCACAGACAGATGGCAAAAAGAATAATCAACTGTGATAAATCATATTGATTGTGTGCAATATTGATATGTGATAAAAATGGTACTTTACTTCTATTGTCTTTCTCCCCAAATCTGGTAACACCATTCTAGTTATGAGAAAAACATCAAACTAATTCCAGTAAAGGACCATCCTAACAAAATAGTTGACTGGTACTCCTAAAAACTGTCAAGGTCATTAAAATACAAAAATCTGACAATTGTCATAGCCAAGAGGAGTCTAAGGTGTCATAACAACTAAATATAATGTTGTCTCCCGGATGGGATCCTGAAACAGAAGAAGCAATTAAGTTAATAACAATGCATCAATATGAGTTCATTAATTGTATCAAATGTACCATAGTAATGTGCTATCTTAATAAGAGGGGAAACTGAGTACAGCATATATGGGAACTTTGCATTATCTTCACAAGCTTTCAGTAAATCTAAAACTGTCTTAAAAAATAAAGTCTCCTTTAAAAATAAAGAATTTTTTAAAAAGCAAAAGACACATACACACAAAAAAATTAGAGACTGAAGGCTGAATTTAGCCTCACTTTAGTTTTCTGAGTAGCTCAGTCATGGGTCCTCAAGATGTATAACCCACTCAGTAAAAACAGCATGCACCAGCTCTCCTTAAAGGTGGCTTAGCTAGCCGGGGTTATAGCCTTTGGACAATTTATGCTCTATGCTGAAATCATTTATTAGGGTTCTTCCAAATGTATGCAGTTCCATCCATGGGCA